>NC_058118.1:11975000-12215000 GCF_914725855.1 Thunnus albacares | reverse complement strand
AATCAAAAGGAGTTGTTGTTGTCCGCTGTAATAAAGAATTCCAGTTGTAAAACCCCCCCAAAAAAACGTTGGTATCTCTCCAACACGATCAAAGATATTTTAAGTAATAAACCTATGAAAAATAATACTGATTAAAACAGATATACATGAGGGTGCTGGACTCATTTATCTACTAGATAATTAACTACAATTTATGTTATGTACTTGAACGTTCGCTTTGTTTACTGATTCTATCGAGAAAAACTAGTCTAGCTGACTGTAATAAAAGCAAAGCCAAGTTGGTTTGTGCTGTGTTTCCATTACCTTACCTGGCTAGCCTTGTTTGTTGCTATGCAATGCGGTCACTGTGGCATCAGGACACCACCAATATCACCAGGTATTTGACTGTTCACCATTGCAACAGCTCCGTGACTGATTTACTGCCAAATTATGAATGGTAAATATTAGTGTAGTCGTCTCTGATCTGCTCTATGCGCGGAGAGAAGAGTCACTACAGAGTCACCTCGCAGCACACAGTAGAGAGATTACACAATCACCCCATCAGCTCCGTTTATGATAATCATGTGGCCTTTTGGTCTTGCTAATGCACATGAATTTTTGGTCGGTGTGGTCTGTTTGGATGTAGCTGAATTATTATCTTTGATGGTAACAATCTATAGCTCCTACAGCCTGGAGTGTAACCCAAGCTCATCAGCTGTTTCTGGTAGCATTACTATAAAAAATCATGCCACATGGCCGTGAGTATTTTCAGCAGGACCTATCATAAATGTGTGACATCTAAATCATTTGTACTGTCATGGTAAGGCAAGAGGGATTTGTATTTTTTCAATCATCTTTGTGCAACACTAGGTTTTATGTTAAGTAAAAGTACACCATTAATGACTAGCTCCTGTTACTTCTATGTGTGTGTGTGTATGTGTTTCTCTGTGTGTCTGTTATTCAAGTGACCTGCCCAGGGTGTTGCCCTTCCCTCCTCTAAATGCATGTTGAGATATGCTGGACAGACCCTGAACATGAGTAAGAATTTAAGAGAAATCGAATGAATGAATAAGTGAGTGAATGGATGTCGATACAGTAAGCAGCAGAGGAGCCTACTACAGTCAAAGGCCTTAAAAGACATTTTGTCTAAAAAAAAGCATTCATGCCGGTTAACCTATTCACAGGACATATAAAAGAAAAGCAATCTTAAAGTTAGTTTACACAGCAGCTGCAACAAGGTCTTTTATTGTAAGTGAAAAACATTGCACCACCACCGCCACGAATGACAACTATTACATTGCTGTACTAACTACCTTAACATCTCATGGAGCCTGACACATGGACTGCATCTGTGCAGAAAATGTAATGCAGGTGTTATGACCAAGGGCTGATGCTACCAGGATGATCGGACTATTTTTTTTTTTTTTTATTTCTCTCTTCATCGCTTATAAATTCCCAACATATCGTGAAACAAGCCTGGCAACTTTGATAAAACTGAAAACTAGTTTTATCATTTGTTTGTTTTTGAACAGGTTACACACTCTTCCTTACAGTATACGACGGTCTATGAAGATAAAACGTTCAGTTTCTAGCTGTTAAAACAACGAGCAGATAATGATTTTCCAGCTGCTAGAATCTATTTTGAAATCTGTCTTCATCAAGGTCAGTTTCGGGGCAATAAACTATGCAGGCAGCACCCGAGCAGATATTCTTCCTTTCGTTTTCATGGTAAAAATGAAAATGTAAAAAGAAAATTCTTTGCAAAAAAAGAATTTCTTTCAAAAAAGCAAAATGTCTGACAGCGATTTCCTAAAGCTGTATTTCAAAAGACTAATGACTTACTCAATAAAAAGGAAAAAAAAACCAACAGTTTTACATTCTGTGAAAATACTTCCAGTAATCTTCATTTTGAGGTAAAACCGAAACACAAATACTATTGTGTAAATAATTCCCTCTTAAGTTTACACATTGCAAAGTGCATACCGTTGTACCTGGATTGAGACTGTGCACAATCTTAACATTTTGGCTGCTTTGGCTGCTGTTTACTGGCGTAAGGCTTAAAAAGTCTTCCTGGAGCCAAGCTGGAAGCAGAGTATATACAGCACTTATTGTCTGTATTATAGTTTAAAAAGTTCCTGAAGACTCTGCTCCTTTTTAAAAATGTTCTTAAACCCTCTTCAGATACTTTTCCCGTTCAGCTAGGCAGTGATCTCACCATGACTTGTAGAAAACCATATGGGCAGCAGGGTGAACTGAGGACACACATGCACCTTGGCAAACATACAACTTCGCTATTAGAATCCAGGATACATTTTTCACATCAGTTGAATGCCTGGGCCTGCGTGTGTGTTTAAAAAGAGAGAATACAAATTAGGTTTAAATGCTTGTTTCTTTCCTGCAGATGAAAAAAAAAAAAAAAAAAAGGAAAGTTTGTCTAGGATTAAAACATATATTATTACAACAACAAGTTTCTATGAAGATTTTCACTTGCAAAAATCTAAAAAAAAAACAACTTTTTGTGCTTGTAAAACTACTTCTGCTGAAGTTGTTACATGAGATTTGAGTCTTATAGCACCAAACAGCTGAGTTTTAATCAAAAGCTTTAAAAGCAGCACTGCAGATATAAAGAGGCATGAATCAAGAGTCTGTTAGCAATTTTAGCAAAGGTAATGGAAACACATGGTCACACCCACAACTGGAATCTGTTTGTACTGTATATGTATCAAACAACAACACTACATATGGAAATTGCATTAAAAATCATGGATTTTTACTCATACTCTTCCTGCAAATAGTGAAAGTATTTTTCACTCATGCACATGAAGATTATTTGATCATTGGACTATTATAAAAAATGTTGCAATTACCTTAAGGACACAGTACAAGAGTCCATAAATTCTGGTGCAGTACCAAATTTATAACAGGCTTGTCCTCAGGCAAGTGTGTGATGAACTGTTTGGAATGTTCATTTTATGTTTATGTATATATTTTGGGAATATTAAACAGTAAAAGCATGTTGTATTTACCATCAAGCTACAGTATGTGTAAACTAGGGACATTAACTGCATTTCATAAGACTTTATAAAGTTTTACATCTGAACAAAAGCTTCCTGACAACAACATGGCACATTCGCAGATACTTATTCAGTCTCAATGTGTGCTTTCATTACGCATTCCTGTGATACTTGCAGGGAGGGGAGATTCCAAAACAAAAGTCCTTTGAAAACTGAAAAACATGCCTTAAAGATTTTCGTTTGTCCGTTTTCTACACGCTGCACGCTCTGAAAGCCATCGGGCTGTGAGAGAAATGGAGTTTTATGAAAGTTTTCACCATCAGCCTTTTAGATTCTAAATACCATTCTGCTAAAAGGGGGTGAATTTTAAGAATTCCTGCTCAGTGAATTGACAAATTGAGCCAGTCTAATGTGAAATATAGTGACTATGAAAGTTTACTTTAGGCATTATGAATGCATAATAATGTCTGCAAAATAAAAAACCTTCAGTTTTATTTAAAAAATGTTTTTATCCTAATACAATGATCACCCCACCATAAAACAAGACACATTTTCCTCCCCTTAAACAAGGCATATTTGCCTTATAGCTGGAAGAAAACCACCAAAACTCGGCTTAACAGTATTTTCGTGTTGCATAAACTCTCCTTAATTACAAAGGCAGCCTGTACAGATTCTCAACAGGTTTTGCAATTGTGTTATGACTATTTCCAAGAACAAAAAAAATAATATAACGTGAAGAGAAGCTTATTATGTGTGAAAAAGGTGCTTTGTGGGTAGAAGGATCCAAGCCAGTTAGCCAGGAGGCAGCTAGCCTGCCAATAATTTCCAGTTTGCAGATATCTACGTATGGTAACTATTCACCAAGGAGGAGTTAGCTAACAGTCACTAATTTGATTATATGATCGAGAGATAAGAGAAAATAAACGAGCATATGTTTGATATAAAATAATTAAAGACCTCTCTACAGCTTTAAAGTTATTTGATTTTTTTTTTTTCAAGTTGCCATGGTAACTGGGGACTCAAATACAGTATTACAGCTGCAACTGCTGTAAAACAGCAGTCTTGGCAATAAACATGAGCCGAGAAACTGTATGTGTTCTTCCTAAACAAAAACAAATCTTTGAGCTCAAAGTCTATTAAAGGCTTAAAGGCTATTCTGTAGTTAATTATGTGACTTATCATTAAGTTTAAGATGTGCACCTGAAAACAGTCTCTGTTGGCAATCACGTCAAAGATTAGTTTTGCTCCATGGGGGAATATTCTTCTAACGAGTATCATACTGAAACAAACAAAAAGAAAAAAAAAGGGAAGGGAGGAGGGGGTAAACACTGTCTGAGACAACAAGGCCAAGCAGTTAACAAGCACTGACTGTGCCATTCTGGACGTAATCCACAAAGTGGCTCGTTATATCGATGGATTTCAACTGCATTCCCAAAATGGCTGCCAAAATATGTTCAACTAGGGTAGAGGAAGTGCCAAGATAGACTCAAGTGCATATTTTTATTTTAACGTCTCTTGTCATACTATGGTAAAATACCCTACTTGGAATTATAAATTAGAAAATTAATTTGATTTCATCTGTAAAGCTTCACCGGTTCTGCAAGCAATTATTTATATTATTTTATGGTTATAATGCCAGTCCACAGATGCTTACATTTGCATCCAAATTTAAACTTTCTGCATTTTAGTTATACTTTAAAATAAAACTACAATACCATTAAAAAAACATTCATGGAAAAATAAACAGCACTGCATGATTTGGTGGTTTAATGTGAATTCCACTCATGACCAATATTACATGCTCTCTCCCACACCTCCCATTCCACTACATACTGTCCATAAAGCCTGACTACTTTTCAAGAGGGTTGAATTGAAACATTATCATGAACATATATATATATATATATATATATATATATATATAATTACACATTTAGTTATGCAAGTTACTGGCCAACAGGATTACCTGGTAAAAGCCTGGTGAAGATGGTTAGTGTGGGAATAACTACCAGAAATGTGGCATTGCGGAGGCTTCAGAGAGACGTCTCTATTTGGGCATCAGTTCCTTTACTGTGCTTCAAAAATGATTTGGAATACTGACCTGCCATCTGTGCGCATGTACAGTACAAGATGATTGTTTTTTGCGATGTGTCTCTTCCAAAAAAAAAAAAAAGAAAAAAAAAAAAAAAAAAAAAAGCACTCGTTACATTAGTGCAGCATGGTACCCTTAAACATTTTCGCTTGAGTAAACCCAAATAATCAGGTGGGAGCAACGTGCGAAGGAGTGAATAAATCAGCTCGAAACATTTTGAAAAACTGAATGCTTCAGGCGAGTTGTGTTAGTTTGGTTGGTCAACAATACGTTGCAGAATGTGAAGGGAGGGTGACAAGCTACAGAGCACGAAGTGAAGGATGGTGAAGCCAAAAGAAAATTGGGATTGATTGCTGCGTGTGGATTAACTGAACACACCTCCCCACCCCCTCACCCCCCCACCCCCCCCCCCCCCTTACCTTCATCTGAGCAGGTCTACAGTTTATCTGCTGGGTCCCCTTCATATAATAATGAGTTTCCTTGGTCTGCAGACATGCTCTTAAATATTCATTAGTCATGGGTGGGTTTGAGCAGTGACACAGAAAGCGGGCAAATGGCGATGGCTCAAACACTGTGCATATTAATGCACATGTGGAATATATACATATAAATACTCATTAGCCACTTAGCGGAGATGAAACTGGGCACCTGATACTCTGGACTACACACACTCCCAGGGCACATAATGGCTGTCTCTCTTTCAGCAGCTACTGTACACCTCTGTGCTGACAAAACAAGAGTTTTTGACATTAAGCTGTGGTGAGAGCTAACTCACACACACACACACACACACACACAGTACAAGGACCCTCCAATTTATCAAACAATAAAATGTCCAAAATAAGTCATTCTCTTCACATGAGGGGGATTCAATCCTGTATACACTTTGTGACAATGTACATTTTACTTTGCTCACCCACATGCAGCTTGTCACTCATTATGGTGCAATTCATAGGACTGATTTCTAATTATGCCTTGTATCAAGGTGAAATGTTGCATTTCTGCTACACCGGGGCTGCACGCTCTCTGCTCTGTGTTCCTCCAAATGTGTCCATTCAAAAAGAAATGATCCAGTGCAGCCATCAATTACGTAACGGAGCCTATAGGATTATAACTCATTTAGGTTGTGGGAACATATTCTGAATGAAGGCGAGGAGAGGGAGTGATCACAACAAAAGAGGAAAAAAAAAAAAGGGATGAACGCACAATTATGTGGTGAAAACCTCTCTCTCTCTTTCTCTCTCTCTCTCTCTCTCACACACACACACACACACACACACACACACATACACACACACACATATACAGGTGCAAATCCAGAGACCGTATCTGCGCTGGAGGGAGCTGGACGCAGCGCTGCGCTCTCATGCAGCCCCCCCCCCCCCCCCCCCCCCCCCCAAAACCCCCCACCACCCACCCCTGTGTCAAACCCGGGACCGGCCTACTTGTTCGTGGCTACTCGCGTCTTCAGCCTCAGTGGCCACACCAGAAACCAACCTGGGACATGACAAATGTCACAGCATTTTTTACCTGCGTGCAACTTCTGGGCTCCAGGCGCGCCCGCGTCCACTAATCACACACAGAACGTGCTGTATTGTGCAAACTATCACTGGCGCTTATAATAGACACAAGAACATGCTGTATTACTCTCTTTATCTGACAAAGCCAAGCGCCTTGGGACAACATCTGTTTGCCACACACACACATGCACGCACACTCTCATACTGTATCTCTGTCCCTTTCTCAGCCACACACACACACACACACATACACATACACACACGCGCACACGGATGGATGGAGCCCTAAAGAACAAGACTGACATGTTGCTCCGGATCAACTCCTCATGGCCCCCTTCAGAGAATTTTGGGGAGTCGCTGCTCCATTCATTTTACTGCCCTTAACGCTCAACATATTTTAACTTTATTCAAGTGGTGAAGCACTCCTATAATGTCCTATAATAAGCAGCAGCAAATGAATCACGGGTTGCCTGAATATTTTGCAACAAAATGTCTCAAAAGGCACACAGGAAGCGTCTCTTGCAACTTTAATTACACCAGAGCACGTCCTCATATCTAGGCCATCCTTTTGCTATAACATCATCACACCGTAAACATTTTTCACATACTGTAGGCTATAAATAAACGCGGATTGCGACAATTTAAGTGTCCATTCATTTTGGCGAAGCATGGCACCAAAAAAAAATCAAGACCGGAGTCCCACTGGATCTAGTTCAGATTTCTCTCAGAAACTGAACCTGCAGTATATTGTTTCACCCTCAAGACACAATATTAGCCCGCCTTCTTCCTTGCTCTGCTCAGCTTAACCCCATCTCATAAATCCGTACTGATATTAATGCATTTTAAAAAAAATGTAGGCTAGACATCTGTCTGACTATAAGCGCTGTATGAGCCGCTGCTATAATGATGGATTTCAGGCATCGAAACCATCTTTCCGGCAAGTTCAACAAACTGAAATGTATTTAAGAAATGGAGGGGTTTTTCCCAACTGAGAGTGTATTACATTGGTTAATTACAATAAGGAAACGCGTTTCCTCTTATTCAAATAACTGACCTAAAAGCCAAATGCGCACGTCGGCTGCCACAGTTGTTTCGGGGCTCACAGTGTGTAAAATGTGAGCAGGCATCGCTGAGGCTTTCGCTGATTGAGAGAAACAGACCTGCGAGCACAGTTTGACCACAGTATTGTTCTCAAGTGTCGCCTGGCCCCGGCTCACGGGCAAATCCGAAAGTGAAGGGCTAAAGGTAAAGGGGCATGTTGAGAATAGTGACAGATGGGAAACTTGCGTCATGCCAGGGCAGCGCGTTTTTGTACTCGATTATAAATGGACAACAAAAACCCCTGGCAGCCAAAACTGAACCCCCCCTCCACCACCACCACCACCCCCCCTCTCTCCTTAACATGAAGGAGTCGTTGCATTTCATTCCGCACACTGGCGTCACATTTATTGAACGTCTGAGATCCTCTACAGAATGAAGTTTCCGATAATATACAGCGTAATATTTGGATGGTAAAGCCAGCCAAGAAGTAGTACATGGAAGTCAGTGGCATTTCATGCATATCACCCGAAAGCCAACGAGCACGTTTCAATCTCCGATATAGGAAATTCCTCTCAATTCTCCCCTTTAATAATAGCGTCAGCCTATAGATATTGCAAAGACCCGTCCCTTCTCCTACTTTTCTCAATTTCTTACCCGCACTTCGAAGCTCGTTCAAAAAGTGGCGACAGCGTTTCCACGGCTCCCCCTGTTTTCCCCCGACGAAGCGCGTATAGTTTTTTTTCTTTAATATGTTCCTTTACTTTGTTTCATTTCTCACTTCCATCTTCTTTTCATCTCATCAATAAACACACGCTGCAGCCTACCTTCATAGAGCAGCTCGGTTCAAGTGTGCCCTCCCATTTTTTAACTATACATCGAGTACTTTGAGGGGTGGTGGTGGTGGTGGTGGTGGAGAGGAGGGGGGGGGAGGTGGGAGGAGGAGGGGAGGGGGGGGGGGGGCAGGCAGGAAGGCAGGCACGCCTTTTCACTTAAAGCTGCTATTGGAAGAACAGTGCACTGTCTTGGGTTGGATCAGAAATCCGTCAACATTATTGTGCCCCCCAATCGCAGGGCGCACGGTGGGACGGTGAAACCGGCTCCATTATGGCACTCTGGAAGTGGTGGGAGTTATAGTAGTAGTAGTTGTAGTAGTAGTGTTCCTCCTACTCGAGGTGTTTAAGTTCTCTCCTGAGCAACAACACAGCCTTTTATAAATAGAAGTGATAGTGCGTAACGAAACCTGTAAATGGTGAGGGGTTTGAGTGTTGCACCCCTGCGAGAGCGCTCACTTCACCCATTAATCCCACCTTTTTTTTTTATTCAATATATGTAAGTTTTTTATTGTTGAGGGGCTGTAACGCCTACTGTTCAAAATATCCGCGTTCACAAATGTGAATGAACTCTCAAATCTATCCCCAGTCTGGATCAAAAGGACAGGGGAATTGTCAGTTATATGTCCATCATGCGTCTGAACTTTGCATTGGACGCCGCCTCTGCCAGTATAGCGAGCCAGCTGCGCCGCGGTTTCTCATTGGATGGCGGCGCCGTCAATCATCGACGGCACCAACAAGCTAGATTGTCTGCAGTGTCTTCTACTTTCTACGCATTTCTATTTTCTCATTTATTTATTTTTTAACGTCCCGAGCTGACCTCGAGTTAGTGAGCAGGGAAAAAATTTGGTGTCGGTTCAGTCCGGCCAATCAGATTTGGTAGAGCGATTGCTTCTTTCTCCTGTTGTTGTTGATTTTTTTTGTCATTATCCAGCGCCTTGAGTTATATTCTGGCTGGTATAGAATAAAGCAGTAATGGGTCATGTGGGGATCCCCCCCGCACCCACCGCCTTAATGCCCCCTCCCTGTCTAGACAGTGACAGGTGTGCGTGTGTGCGCACACGCTTGTCTGTAGTTCAGATCTGAATAATGAACCACGCTGAGGGTAGTGTTTAATAGATACTTTCAAGATATTACTCATGTCTGTGGATTATATGTAGTATAGCGGGTAGAGGGCGTTGAGTCTAACCACCTCTGCACCTTGAAAGACAAGCTTTTACTGACAAAGAGGTCAACTAAGGTTACTCGATCAGCCCGTCTGATAAACTGTCCTGCCTCCTGAGCTGCTGCGCGTAATGGGTGTGAAAACTCTCCTTTAAAAAAAAAAAAAGAGAGAGAGAGAAAGAAAAAAAAGCTGCACTCTTGAACTTTGCTTTCGCAGCCCTCCAGCTGTACAGGGAGACAGAGGTGTCGCCTCAGACAATCGCCATCTCTCAAACTGGGTAGGCTCCATACGGATATTGTTGTGTGAGCACCGTGGTGAGCACGGAGGGCACTCAGTTGACTGTGCGCGCCATCTGCAGGACTTGTGATGAGGTTTAATACCGCGGGTTCAACGGAGGACACCCTTCCGTCACTGCTTTGACCTACATTAACCAGGAACACCGTAGGAACAGCGTCACCGGCCTTAATATGCTGCTTTGCACACCGACAATGAGCTGCGTTTGTTGTTGTTGTTTTTTTTTAATGCCTTTAATGTTCATAGAAAGTCAGAATTGTGTCATTCTGGAATCATAAACCGAACGTCAGTGTGAACAGTGTTTCAGATACTTTGCTTGGCTCAACCGGTAACATGTGCAGGGAGGATTCAGCCTAGAAAACATTTTGTTTCAGTTGCTGCATTAAGTGCTTAGCATGTGCCGGACGTGCCCTTTATTGTTTCCACTGAGAACAACAAAAATTATAATTTAAAATGTTTATTTTTGCACAGCAGTTACAGAAGAATAGGATATTCATTGAATAGTAATTTTAATTAATGAGACTTGTTCCCATGTGCTTATATTTAAAAATGCATGCAGAGTGCAGTGATAAAATAAAACAATAATTACAATGTAATTATACAGACATTTTCCTCAATTGTGCCATAATAATAGCAGAAATAAAATGATAATATGGAAAAATGCAACAACACAAAAATAGGAAATAGAATATAGTGATTGAGAATATACTTGATATGATTGCTTCTTCCACATTAGACCTGTGTGACTGTGGGAGAATATACCTGTTCTTCCAGATTCTCACTATCTGTCTTATCTTTTTCACCTTTTCTCTACTCCTGCCCTCGTTTCCTGTTTAAAACCGTCTGACATTCCTGCAAGTATTTGGTCGGCTGATGTCTGATCCTTGACCTGACTCTTGTGTATTTTGTATGGATCTTTGTTTCTGACCTGTCTGCATCCACTCTGCACTTGGGAGTGGATTTTGGAAGTGGATTTCTAACCTGCTTGGGATTTATTTGCATCCCAACAGAGCAGCTGCATATTCAGATAGTTGCCACTGACTATCTGTATGGTGTGCGGGTTGTAGTGAAGGATACAGGCCTGCTGGTGTGGGTGTGTACGGCTCGTCAGATCCTTCCCTCCCCCTTCTTTTAGCAGTTTTGCTGGTTTTTCCTCGCTGGGATGCGGCTGAGAATTAAACCCAGGTAGAGAAGTAGAAGAAGGAATTGTTTTTGAAGCTGCCCAGGATACTCTGCTCTGACTTGCATGCTATTTGGGAACACCTTATCTGCAAGGCTGGTGCCCGATAAGATAGCAAAATCTGGCCAGATGCTACATTCTCAACAATGATCCACAGCTCTTTGCCTAATTGCTTTTCCTCCTCATCTGCTGAGGAAATGGTGGTTGGCTCATTTTCTGTTTTAGGTGGCTTGTGTTTTGTCCATTTTTGCATCCTTCTGTATATAGGATCCCTGTTAGGATTTCCCTCTCCAGGCCTTATTTCAATCGTTATTTTTATTTTGGGGGGGCAAATAAACCCCCTATTACCCAATCCCCCTCTGTGTACTCATACAAATCATAGGTGGCAATACAAAATGTCTATCAGGAAGAATTATCGGAGGATCCTTTTTGAGCTTCTTCCTATTCAGTTTTATCGGTTTCACTCTCCTCTGAAGGAACTTGGATCTTTCAGTTAACCTGTTCCTCCCTCTTTCACCATAGTAAAATCTTTGTTACTCACTGAACAGTTGGTTAAGCAGTTGTTGATGAAATTTATGTGCAGTCACTCACAGAAGCTTCTGTTTCTCATGTTCCTTTGGCTCTGGAAAGTACATTCAAATGAAAGCAGCATCAATTACACAAGAGACGAAGATTTACTGAAAGAATACAGTGAAACTTCTTAAACATCAATCATTAAAGCTCACAAAAGCATTTAGAATGTGTTCAAACAGTAGCAGTAAGGCTAGTCTTACTGCTCTCCCCTATCATAGACATTTTTAAGATGATAAAACAGTTCAAATTAAGTCTCTCACTATCTTTATTAATATTTACAGTGTTTCTAAATTGGTTAAGTTACAAAAAAAAGGTCTCAACAGCACAACAGTTGAATCAGATTTGACTAAATTTGTATACTGGCTTGCAACACAGAGATAAAGGACAAATCACATTTTCCTCTACAGTATAAACCTGGGTCAGCAGCAGTTGTCCTTTAACATTTAACGCTGTAACAGTTTTTGTATTTTGAGTCCCTAAATGTTTTTCCTCATCAATAGTTGAGTCAAGCGAGCACAAAGTGTTAGTTAAAGAAAACATAATGATACTGCACTTAAAATGTTTCTATAACTGCAAAGAGAATAACATTTTTTAGGGGGGGGGGGTTAAATTTTCAAGCCTTGACACTTGAACCTGCTAAAACATGTTGATTGTCAGATTTGACCACTGTCGTAACTAACAAAGGCAGGTAATACCTGCTGTTACTGGTCATTAATCATTCCTGACTAATTCCTCATTAATTTCCCCACTGATAAATACAAAAGCGAAAAACTCACAAACAGATTGCAGCGTAGAAAGAAAAACATTTTATTTATTGAATTTTGATTTGATTCAACTTGACCTTTAACAACTCACATCATTACAATCGACGAAAAAAAATTAATATGATTAATATTTTACATGAAAAATCAAATTCTTGCCTCAGCTAAAATGTTCTCTGAGGTAAAACTGGAGCATAGTGTCATGATGGCAGGTCAAGTCTTTTCTCACTTGGCTTTAAATAGAACCAACAGAGGGCAGCATTATGACTTTTCTTTTTTGGACATTTATTTATTCATTCATTCATTCATTCTACTTCTCTGGCTTTCTCCGCTGTTCAAATGTGTTCCTCATGATTTTCCCTCAGGTGCAAAGGACTGAATAATATGTAGTTAGATGAGAATGTTATTGTTTCCTTTGTGAAATCAACTTTTCGGCAAATTTGCTACCAAAACTAAAAAGTGGCTTTATTTATCTTAGCTGGAATTTTGCAAGCTACTACTTGCAAAATTTGGGTCTAAAAAACGAGACAAGGAAAGTTATTACCTAAAAGTACCCTGAACGTGGAAATAAATCAAACATTCTCTTTGCTTCAGTATAACAATGTTATTGTCCAAGTCCACTCATAGGTCTTGTCCTTTTGTTTCTTAATATATTTAATATATTCCATTTATTGAATGACCTGCAGGCAATTCATTTTTACAGAGAGTCTAGACAACTCATTACAGGTTGGATGGCAACTGACAGGGTGCAAACTGGTTTAGGGCAAGTGGAATTAGTTTTTCATTCAATTTGCAATTAAAAACGTTATTAAAAACATTATTTCTGTTTCAAAATGTACCTTCCTAAGCCTGCTTTGTTTTAAACCTACTAATGGGTACGGAGGAACAGGGCTTTTCTCAGGATTGATCCATTTATTCTTTCACATACTACGATTCTTACGTCTTTAAGTGCTTACGTCTTGATTGCTGCACAATCACCTGACAAGCTTTGAAAAGTTGCACTCCAGAACACAGTTTAACCTCTGCTAGGTATACATGTTAGCAAGCACTAACACAGATATTGTGGAAGAATATCACATACTACGACCCTATTCAGTATGTACACATTTCATTCAGGCGATCCTAAATGACACTTGGTCACATATTAAGTGCTGAACTTACTTTACCGTAACCTTGGATGTAAATAAAACCCTTTTTTAGACGACCAGTGACATTTTCTCTTTCTGAAGTGTTCTATTAACGTGTGGCAGTGTGATATTGCTGCTGTTCCTCTTCACTGTCAAGCTTATTTTACCTAAACTGGCCTTGAGGCCTCCATGCTCTTGAAACTGGTCAGTGAGGTCATACCATACTCGCCCACTATCTTTTCACCACATAACATCTTATTCGATGTTCAATGTTATGTCAATAGATGTGTTTTCCTTTCACTGTGAAATCCTTTTCCAGGGTAACAACAACTAAAGTAAGACACTCCTTTTTTACTCTGAGTCTGTGTTTGTGATTTCAACAGTACAATGACTCGAAATGATTCACAAGTGGGAACATAAGTATGTGTGCGTGCATGTCAACATATCATTGTCACAGTTGGTTTCTTATAGAAGCTAGTTTTTACCGCTTACAGTGAAGGCGTCACACCCAAAGCCTCAAGGATGTACACGGTGTATCTGAGCTTATATTGAAGAAATTTTACACATGTTGTGGTGATCTGGGATCCAGCAAGCAGCTACGACAACGCTATCATCCCACTTCCTTCTGCTTCACGTTTCACCTACTGCAGCTATAAAGAAACAACAGCAAAGACAACATCTTTTCCTTTGTAATGTTTTATGTTTTTGAGAGACAAAATGAATGGCCATTAAAATTAAAAATTGCTAACAAGCTACCCAAAGCTCGCAACATTTTGTAATGCACAGTAACTTTGCAATGCAGAGAGCTTCTTGCCTCTCATCTTCAAAACTGACTGCAGACAGATGACAAGTACAGATGATAACATTACTTTGTTAGCTATTCCTCTCTCTCTTTTTTGTGGTTATTTGGTCTTTGGTCTTAATTTGTCAATTATTGGGCCTAAAATAACTTTTTTTTTTTTTTGTGGCTGTGCAATGTGTCAGCGACAACATTAGTGTTACATGTTTCACTGAAACTCACATGAAATGATCACAGACAAGCCAGACGTGACAGAAAAATAAGCCTCTTCACATTACTGCCAAATGTTGTTGTTTTTTTTTTTTTTTTGCTTTTGGGCTGATACTTCTCTCTGTTCCTACCTAGGTGTTATTCGACTCTGCAGAAACAGTAAAACTGCACTTATTTTATTCAGGTGGTGTTACATGTGTGAGGTGAGACAAACTGTGAAACCGTAGCTCGCGGTCTTTACAGAATGGCACCCATTGTTCAATGAATCATATGTTATTTGAAATTAAGGATTTTAGAGAGAAACAAAACGAAATAAAAAGAATCTATAAAAGCAGTAGCTTGTTTGACAGGTTTAATTCTGCTAGTTTGATTTTACCTTCACATAGTGGAATTCAGAGGTTGTTCAGGTTAGACTGAATCTGTCATAATCTCAGACGGGGACAACGACGACAACAAGTTCAACCGAAAACACTGCTTTGTTCTTGTCCCTTTTTAGAAAGACAATCTAGGTAACATAAATGAGTTATTACAGTGCTGTCTTTTCGGGAACACGGACCAAGTGGTATAAATGATTGATAGGCTTCTTCACTTGTCTTTCAGCTCACAAGGGCCCCTGTCTGTGTCAGCCTTCTAGCTGAGATATAAGAATAATGTGTCACCGGTCTCCACAGGTTCTTCCGAAACTCTCTGCCTTATGATTCATACTTCATCTCACCTCTGTTTGCCACAAGCACAAACTAATGCTTCAGAATAGCGATTAGATGACTTTAACCCTTCTGTAATGTTGACAACAACAACTCTCTCCTGGTTATAATTAAAGTTTTACACTGACTGTCTTAAATTGCTTGAGGGCAGAGCACATTCCCTTCACTTTTATTTACCTGACACAAAACAACCTCATGTTTAGTGTTTTAAAAGAGGCTATTCAATGTGTTTCACTTGTCTTCATTCATAGCTGTAAACATTATGTCTTGTAAATATTAATGTTAAGCTGTTGTTCCTACAAGTTTAGAAAGTCTGAAGTGTAAAAATTGTACATGGATGAAGTAATGGTGCATGCAGGGGATTTTCCATATAGGAGAGGCTATTTCAGTCGTCGTCTTTACCCTTTCCATCAATATGTAAATCATGTCAGCAACTGGAACGCCATAAGCCCCTTCCCTGACCATGTCTGTCTTTCAACAGCCCCCTTAGAGCTTTCATGGATGACCTGATGATGATAAGTGCCCCAGTGCATGGCTGCAATTGGCTCCTCCGAAGGCCTTGGGAAGCTCATCAGCTGGACATGGCTGTTCTTCAAGTGAGCAAATTCCAGGTGTTGGCGGGAAAAAGTGTCGGAGTAATTTTGCTTCTCCCTAGGAGGCACAGACATTCATCCTTCAACGACTGCTCTGTCAGAAGCCCGGCCAAGACCTTGAATGTCCATACAGGTGACTGGCTGGCAGTCACAGCCGTGGCAGGTGGTAGTGGGCACGAGAAGGAATGTCAGAGCGATTCAAAGCCCGGACTTTGACAACCTCCCATTTATCCTGCTGTCAACTACTGGGGGGTGTGAGACGTAAACTGCTTTCTATTTCTGCACATGGCAGGTCCTGCCACAAAGCCAGAACACAATTGTTTTATTTGGGCACACGTAGAAGGTTAAACTCTCCATTAGCATCCTGAAATTCTTCATTGGCCCCATTCACTGATTCATTCATTGGTGAAGCTTTAGCTTACAACGCCCCAGTACCCCTTTCATTAGTGTTGTTTTTTAACTTGGTATTCACACATGAAGCAATCTCAATGAACTTGAGAGTATAATATGCATTTTTTTTCTCTTTACGGCAACAGCATATTGTGAGATCCGCCCTTCCTCCCGTCAGTTGTAACAGTTCCTTGTCAATCATCTTAACAGTTGAATACCTTGAAGTGGGACCCATAGCCTGCAGCAGAGTTACACTGCCATCTGTTATGCTGGTTTAACACAGGAGGTGTTAATAAGGCGAAGTGCAAACACCGACAGTCTGCAGTTAAAAACGACGATGTTGGCTGTGTTCAAACAGGTCTTGTCTGCTGAATATGTTTAGCTTCACTGTTCTTTCTCTCTAGCTGATTTTTTTTCAGTTGTTTTCAATTTGTTATGAGTTCCAGACATTGAAGCCACAAGCCTTAGTTTAATAAGCACAACCCTGTTCACTGCTGGCAGCAACCATATGACATACAACAGCAGGAAATGGTCCCGTAAAACATCCCAAACATCACTGAAAAGACAATTCTACATAAAGGGGGTTTATTGATGTAAGCCTTTCTTTTACACACATGGTCACACACCAACAATTTGCCTAGAGTGCCTCTTTGATAGTTAAACTTACCATAATCTGCTGCCACAATCACACTTACAGTAATGATCCACAGGGTTGGTAAACATTTTTAATCACAATTAATGTGGGAATTTGTAGTTAGTTTTGCAATATGTAAAATTAAGGCCCATTTCTTGTAGTACATCATTTCACCAGGAGATGGCATTCAACTCCATGTAATAAGAGACGACAGCTTTTTGTCTTTTTTTAATCAACCACAGCACAATGTTAGGTAACATCCTAAAGAGTCTTTGAACTGTCATTTTGAGTATCAAGGCTGAAAGGCTTAACAATGAGCAGTAACTACAAACAGAACTGTGTGATTTATATTATTTAGCGGATGAGAAAACGTACATTTGACCGTGGTAGTTCAGTCAAATGTGGTAGCCTATTGTAAATTTCTAAAATCCCTGCTTTTCAGTAAAAAAAATTGTAATAAAAAAAGTTTGCGGGTAGTAAAATCTGTCATAATCATGGTCATACTGAGCTTTGTTTAAAAAAGATACTAAATTGAAGGAAAAAAAACTGTATATGATGCAATCTCAAACTCCAATTTTGCATTTATACATTGTCTTTAGATATTAAGTCCTCAATAACTCAAAGCAAACATTTGCAAGTCTTTAATCAAGTGGAGAGAGTAAGACCTTATCTCTGGCTGAGAAGATGAGCAAGGCACTCTGCCACATGGCGTGTGGTTGGCTGGGTGAAGATTGTTATCCCACTGTTGGCAGCTTTAGAGGAGATGCCTTCCAATCAACACTCAGGGAGTAAAAGGCTCTTATACCTAGTGAGTGTCCTCAGGAAGCACAATCTGAACTGCATATGCTTAATAATAATAATAACACAATATCTGGCCAACTCTATCTATCTGTCTGTCTGTCTGTCTGTCTGTCTGTCTTTCTATCTATCTATCTATCCCACCTTTGTGAGCATAATTGATTCTTTCCAGCTTCCCACACCAGCTTAAATGCATACATTTCCCCCAGAAGGTTAAAAAAAATCCCTGCAAACATTAAAAGCTTTGGAATTGGGAAAAAAAAAAAAAACATCTCAACTCCTACCACCAGCTCTGTTACTCAGACTGATATGCCAGGAGGGTGAATGTGAGCTATATCATTACATGCTGCAGTGGACAAGTGAATGTATTAGCAGCCTTGGAATTCCCCAGCTGCTTATTAATTAGCAAGCTGTGTGTTGGTGGAAATAATTAGCAAGGAAAGGTTACTGCAAGCTAGCGAGCTAGGCTAGTGTTAGTCAGGGAAACACCTTGTTCACTGTGAGCCTCTGGATTTGCTTTATCAGTGTGCCAAATGCCATTTTGCCAGGCCGTCAGCTAAGCAGACAGCATGCACTGACAAGTGGAAGTGAGCTGGCTAATCATATAGTGTGTGCAGTAGTGAGGTGATTAAAACGTGCTGTTTGTTTTCTGAGCTGTCTATCTGGCACATAACGGTGAATAAATATATAATTGTTTTGTCTGTTTTCTATTTGTATTTGACTTCCAGGCGTAATCAGCCAAGAACTTGCAACTTAAATGATCCTTTCAGTGATTTTCAGCCTTGTTTCCATGTATTAGTCATGGTGCTGGCATGCGTGTAACGCCCACAACACTTTGCCAGTGTTCTCTGTAGCAGCCTGATTTACTTCCACCATCAACTGACGTATCAAGGACTACAGGGAGGGTTTGAGTTTCATTCTCTCTCCGCCTGGTGGTATCACGGCACAGTCTGACTTCAGAACTGCATTTTGGATGGCCAATCAACTTCTCAGCTTATCTGCACGAGAGAACATTATGAAATATTTTCCATTGTACATCATGTTGTTTGACTCAAAGCAGTGGACACACAGCTGAGGAAATGCAAACGAGAGACGAGATGAGGCTCAGGCTGCCTCTCGTGCCCACCTGGCAGCACAAGCAGTGCTAGCCATGATGATGAGGACTTATTTTTTTCAATGACTTCTAGTCTAACCAATTCAACAAGAAGACGATGAAGTGGCTTTTCACAAACCCAGCTCCGAACATGATTGGATAATTGGTGGCACACACATTTCAGCGTCACTTTATGAGAATTATACAGTGTTGAGCGATGTTATCAGCTCTCAGTCATTCAAAAGAATTGGATTTTTCGCCACTGACTCATCACTGATGTGCAGTGCATGCCGGTACATGTAGGCACTGCGAGACAGGCTCTCTGAGCTGGAGAACAATGTTTTCTCTGTCAGTATGAGTGGCACAGAGGTGGTTACACTGTATCTTCAATAGACTACAGAGACTAGTGGCATAGATTGGATGCATGTCCACATAAGTAGCAGCATTTTTTTTTTCCTTTAATTGTCAGCTTAATCTACAAGCCCCAAAGCTGGGGGTGATTCTTCATCACAGTGAACACTCAACAAAACAAAGAAATTAGGGTTGATTATGTTTTTAAATACCTGAGAGTAGCTATTGACAGAGTATGGGTGACATAATCCAATTTTTTTTAGTAAAATCAGATAGAAATGAACAGCTTACAGTGTTTTTTTTGTGAGTAGCTGATTATATACTCAGACTCCTATTCTCACCTCTGTCAAAGCTTAGCAGGTGTACAGCTCCACTTCTATTAGCATCTAACAAACCCCAAAGCCCGCTTCCACGCAAACACAATCTGGAGAGATATTTTCTTCATATCCCTCAGAAAACAAATGCCACATACATCCGCCTTGGGAAACGCACACTGTAAAGCTCAGAATCCAGCCTGCAGCCTGTTTCCTGAGGAACTCACACATGGTTCGTGGCTCTCATCACCTGCACTAAGGATAGTTTACTTCAGGGAAGCTGCAGTGACATCCGTGCTGCTGCAAAACCGAGAGCAGGCGGATCCAGCTAGCAGCAATGATGCCCCCTAAACAACACCAACAAAAGTGACACTTCCTCGAGCGAGTGTGCAGACACCTGTAGGTGTCTCTTGTCCTTGACACTCTGAAATTGTCTCTCGCTTTTAATGCCAGCTGAATATTTTTGGACTGGGGAAATGGAGTTTCTGCTAGATAGAAGCCAACAAGAGAAGTAGTATTTTAAACTTTTGATAAATACTAAAATAGTTCACTGTGTATATGCCTGAACAATTTAAGTAAAGGACATCTTTAGATATTCTTGATTAAAATGGTTGATATTTTGAATCAAAATGGCACTTCTTTGAGCATGTTTTATTTCCTGACTAATGCAAATGTTAGCACAAACATGTCATAAATAATATATGGTCATTTGAATAAGTCAGCTCTCATGAAAACTGTGTCCCTGCTAAAGATAAATTTGGCCACTTTTCAGTCAGCAGCCCCATGACCTGGATGTTCTGCTTAGGTTTAGCCTGTTTAGATGACCAGCGCTTGTCCTTGGCCTACTTTTTGGTCAGAGGCATACCACAGAGCCAAAAGACTATAGTCTTTAAGCAAAGCGGCACAGGAGGATGGAGACAACATATTTATGGGTGAGTGCTCTTCCAAGTCTTAGAAAGGATTATTATAATGGAGGTTTGTGGATGTACATCAATGAGAATGCTCTCAGTATTCAAGCTTGTCCACAGGGAGAGCTTTTTCTCTTTGCTACTTCTAGCATGATATATTTTTAACAGCGTGTGTGACTGTGCGTGTGCATGTGTGGGTGTAGCAGAGGCGATGGAAGGTTTGAGTGTTTAAGATGTATGCTTTGTCCTCATTTACATTATTATCAATATCATGCTGTTTTTCTGTAACTCAGTTTTGGTGCCAATTAAAGCTTACACTGAGCACAAACGTGCAAACATCAGAAGAATCATAACTTTGAGAACGTGAGAAATACTCAGGTTTTGGCAAAGGAGATGTGAGCGCAGAGCTCTTTGCTCACTCGAGAGCAGAATTATATAATCTTGTATACAGGTCAGCCATATTAGGATTATCTTCTGAGAGAAAACATGTGCTACGTATATGGCCCATATCTCAAACAATCCCTTTCATATGTATAAAAACTCTCATATTTACCACTTACACTCGTGAATGTACATAGACAGCTGTCATAGTCACTAGATTACCTCACACACATACTTGCATTAATTACTAATGCATTCCTATAAACATGATTTACTTCCAGTTCCCCACTGAAATATTTACACACACATAAAATGTTCTTGAATCCATTTCTGAAATACACGGAAAATGTTTTCACCTTCATATATGGACACTTTTCACTCACATATTGGTTTACATTTTGTTTATGTGAGAGGTTTTTCAGTTTAGTGGTGAAAGAGGAAGCTGTCAAGAGTGCTGCTGCACAAAGCATCAACTCAATTAAAAACAAAAAGACACTTCACATCACAACAGATGTGATACATAAAGTGGAAATAAATCTGTGACATTCACAGATGATCTCGTAAACCTGTTTCAGCTGGTAAATCTACTGTAGTACAACACAGCACAGGAACACACTACAATACACAATAACATAATACTGAAATGATTAGTTGATTGATTAGTTGGTTGACAGAATTAATAAGCAATTTTAAAATAGGTTAAAGGGGACATATTATGCTTTTTTGTGATTTTCTGTTATTTATATATTGTTATGATGTTGGATCTATTGCTAAACATAGTCAGAGTTCCAAAACTTGAGGTTAACATAAGTAGAAATGCTTCCTGCAAGACTTCAACCCGCTCTGAACACTTAATTTGCTACATTTTTTTCTGTCTCAACCAAATTCTACTCTTTGATCCTTCAGTAACTTTGCTCATGGTGAATTTGCACATCTTTCTACTCCTACTCTGCCTCATTGCATTTTTCAAATTTTTAACAATTCAACAACTTTGCACACTTGTCTAATGTATATAATATGTTATCCTGTTTATATTTTATTATATTTATAGTGTTTTTCTCTTATATTATTGTATTGAGCTACTTTATTTAATTTTGTTATTTGTTGTGTTGTGTATTTTTCCATAGATATATTTCTCTCTTCTAGTGTTGATATGTATATTTACTGTTCCCGTGCAATGCTTGGATAACCTGCTGCTGTAACTCAAGAATTTCCCAATTTGGAATCAATAAAGTACATCTATCTGTCTATCTATCTACCTACCTACCAACCGTCCTACCTACCCACCTTACTGACACAGATGTTGACGTAGTTTTTTCTACCTTGCTGACGAGCTGATGTCAGCTCATCATGCATGCTCATCAATGGCCGTCCGTTCCGTAGCCTTTGTTACTAAGGTTTTTCCGGGTGTTGTTTGCCTTGTCCACTCTCATATTGCGGATCAGATTTCGGCTCGAACATGTACGGATGTACTTTTTATTGTGTAAAGTACAAGAAAAAGTAGTGAAATCCAACTGCTACAGTTTATTTCATGGTTTGTTGATGTAGCCTCTGAAGCTGACGGAGGTCTCCTGAGGGGCAGCTCCTAAGAGCTTGCCAATCAGTACAGAGTGGGCTCCTCGGGAGGGTCACTATGAGTTAAATAAGGAGTTTTTTGAACTGTGAAACCTGCAAAGATATTCCAGTAGAGCCCCAGATTAAAAATATAGACTTGTAAATGTGCTTAATGTGTCCCCTTTAATCTTATTAGGTAATCTATCAAATAAAATTAGTAACCGTTTGTAGGTTTCAGTATCTCCAACGTGAGGGTTTGGAAAATTTCTCAATTTCATATAATTATAAAAATAATTCCTTTGGATTTTTTAACCATTGTTCAGGCAAAATAAGCAACTGGAAGAGGGCACCTTGGACTCATTGTTGAAATAAATAAATAAATTACCACTAGTTGCTGCCTTAATTTTTTTACAAACAATATTTAAGCAAAAACATTTCAGTATTGTTCCTTTGAGTGTTGTACTGCCAACACCGCCACTTGAAGGAACAATTAACTACCAGGTCAAGACTCAACATTGCCATTGTAACAGAATTAAATGTGCTCTAAGCTGCAAATAAAAGCAATAATAACTAAATCTTCTTTTTATCTTTTTTTAAATAAGTCCTGAGATACTGACAGAACACTCCGATGTCTGAGACATGTTGGAGAGATTTTCTGCATGATGTGGTTGTAAATGATTGTCCATGAAGTTTAACCTTTCTACTGCTCCAGAATATTATATGTTGCTAAATATATAACAAATATGGCACATGCTGAACATAACTAATAATTGCTTATATTGTTTATTTGTTTGAGAGTACAAAATATTCATATTGTAAACACCAACTTCCTGAGAGATTCATATCATCATGCACTGTTTATACATTCCCTGCATTCACACTATTTTCTTCTCTCTCTCTATTTATAATTGAGAACAGACAGAGATACTCTCTTAAAAGATCAATCTTCAACCTTAGGTTGCAGTCCTTTAGTCTTTCTATGTATAATAAATAGAGTTGTCAGAAGGCATCAAAGGCTAGTGGGAGATATTAAACATTATATGACGGTGAAATATTGCTTTAACTACCTCTGCTGGAATCTCTCAGGATATCTCATTAAACTGCTGTCACATTAAGCTACTATCTTGCCTCTAACAAGTTAAGTTTGTGGTTTATCAGCTCAATATGATTCAAAATATGATGATCAAACGCCTGAAAAACAGAATAACTAGTCTAGAGTGTGGACTACCAGGTATGTACTGTGATAGAGTGGTGATAAGAGTAATTGTGGTCTTTACATGTAATTACACAGCTTGGCATTTATGAAAGCATGGCTGCGAGTGTATTTAAAACACTTGCCATCTGTAGAGTGTGGCCATCTGTGGATGTAAGTGTCTGTGTTTGTTGTATGTGCGCCATACATTTTTTGATCAAAGCCTCTACTCTTCACCCCGGGGAATAAATGTGTGTTCATCATTTAGAATTGCTTTATTGCTGCACCATTGCTCCGGCATTGTGGGGAGCTGGAAGTGGGGGATGAGGTGGGGTGCGGGGTGGATTTGTACAATTATAGAACTGATGATGCAAAGACACTGAAGTGCACATTCCCCCTTACACGAGCCCCGAGTGGTACGGTCCACCGTCTTAAAGGCAGAGTGTACAGCTGATACATTTTTACACCATTTTATTTAAAGTAAACTAAATAGTGAACATTGTGATACGGAGTGCTAGAAAACACATAGTTATTTAGGTTGTACATAGTTGGTAGTAGTTTTAAAATCACATGGTGAGTCACGTGGATATGTAGTAATAGTTCAAATAATCTTCATCATTCCTGGTGATTACTTATTTAAATCTGACTGTCTTTCATGCTTCTCTGCCCCAATGAAAACTGAACAGACACACCCACACACCCACACAGATAGTGATGCACAGGAGTGTAAATCCAATGCAGAGTTCCTTACTAAGCCCTCAGCACTACAACGGTGACCATATGACAACAACAAGCCTTCCTATTGCCATGGCAACAACTGCACCATTGCTAAGGCAACAGCTGCAGAGTGCTACAACAAGCAGAAAACCCTTCATGCATTTTCAGTCTCATTATTTCATCAGGTTAATGCGAATTCCTGCTGTTTCGGTCTTCTTTAAGTCTATCTCGCGGTGCTTCGTGTTTTCTCTTTTTCTCTGCGATGCATATGTAATTCACACTCTCCTCCTCAACACATTTTCTTTCGGTCTAATTCCTTCTGTCTACACACACACACACACACAGAGAGAGACACACACACGCACGCACTCACCCACTCTCCCTCTCCTTTTCTCGCTCCTTCACTGTCCCCTCCCTCAGTTCTTCCTCTCCATCCTCTGCTGTTTCGCTGTCTTATTCTCTGTTTTCTCTTTTTTCCCTTTTCTTTCCACAGTGTGAACCCTCCCTCCCTCCCCCCCCTCTTTTTTTTTAAATCCCCACCACCTCTGCTTTCCATCTCCATCATCCCTTTCTTCCATCTCTTTTTCATATTCATCCCCTTTTTCCCTTCTTTTCCACCGTTTCTCTCTTGCCTCGGACACAAAAAAAAGCGGATATACTCTCACCTTCCCTTTTCTCCACTCTTTCTCTCTCTCTCATACTAAATTCCGAGACCACCCTCTCTCCTCTCCTCTCCTCTCCTCTCCTCTCCTCTCTCTTTCTTCGCTCCCTCTCTCTATTTCCCTGTGGCCCTCCCCCTCCCTTTTCATGTTTCCCCCTCCCTCCATCCTCTCTTTCCCTCGCTGGTTCAGTTAGTCAAAGAAGAGATTCACGGAAGGAGAGAAAAGGGGGGAAAGGCAGGACGAGAGTGAGAGCGCAGGAGTGGGGCAGGCTGGGGAGAGGGGTGTGGGGTCTCAGCCCTCTGTCGTGGGGGGTTGGGGGGGTTGAAATACACCCCAATATTTCGCTCCAAATACCATGGACTGCCTCTGCATTGTGACTACAAAGGTAAGCTTATCTGTTGTTCATTACTCTGGCTCAGTGTGTGTGTGTGAGAAGGAGTGAGAGGTGCCACAACTGTATCTGAAAACAGAGGAGAAGAAACTCATCTTTCTGCCCGTTATTAAGGCATCTACATGCCCTTTCTTCTTCTATAAGACACAAACATTCTTCTATCTTTCTGTCTTTGTGCTCTTTTTTTGGGGGGGGGGGGGATCTGTATGTTTCAGAAAAACCTCTGGGTGAGCTGGGCTACCTGAGAGGTGTGTAGACAGCATACTCTTTGATATTTCCCTCTCTGGATGACCCTCTCTCCCACTCTCTCTGCATCTCCTACTCTGTGTCATGCTTTGCAAGTGTATAAACAGGGTCTGGCTGACCTGCGTGGATGTAGTAGGAGCAAGAGAGAGCCAGTGCTCGGGTTGCTTGTGCAGGGCTTTTGTGTCACGCCGGAGCCGCAGAATATGTCAGGGAGAGACCATGGCAGGGCACTCTGCATGCTAATCTCCTCATAATATTCAGCTGCTTTCTCTTCACCTCGAGAGTGGGCACACGTTATAGCAACCCACTATGCGTCCGCACACATCTGCCTCTCACACACACACACAGGATATGAGCGTTGTGTTATATCATACACATGTGCTCAGCGTCAGACCTCAACGGAGGCAGTCCTAGTCAGGAAATTGGCAAAAAAAAAAGGAAAAAAAACGAATAAAATGAAAAATGAAAGAGCATTTGTGTCTTACAGACCTTCTCTGGGGTCAGATTGTTTGTTCAGACGGCTGCTTTCTTTCCGCCAACCTTCAAAAACCCTGGTGGACATTACACAGATTCAAAAACAGGTGAACAATGTACTGTAGCAGCTGTACCTGAATGCAGTTCCTGGCAGGAAGTGATGACACAAAGTGGGAAATACACACACACAGCACTTCTTACAGCTGTGTGAAGATGGGGATGGCTTGACATTTTTTTTTTGCATGGACTCGCTGTGTGTAGAGCAGACGTAAATACAGGTGGCCCTTTCAAATGGATTACATAAATTTGTGCTTAACTGTGGCACATTACATTCATTTGCTCGTCAACCTCTCAGTTTCCTTGGCAACAGAGATTATTGGTCAGTTAAACATAGATAACTAGGTGCAGTCAGATAGGCAGGGAGACAGTATTTCATGTTGTGGAGAGCTTACATTCAATCAATTCAATTTCATTTATATAGTGACAAATCACAACAGAAGTTATCTCAGGGCACTTTTCACACAGAGCAGGTCAAGACTGTACTCTTTCATTTACATTCCCCCATGAGCAAGCACTTGGCACATTTTTGTTTTTATGGTATAGATACAAAACACAAGTTTTGATTTCTCTAATGAGCTAACTTGCTGATACTGTAAGTGCCTGTTGGTTCTTTAAGCCTATTTTTGTTACCTAACACGAAGCGGTGTGACAAATTCTTTGTGAGAGAAAAAAAAAAAAAAAAGAAGAAGAAGAAAATGTCAAGGTATCTCTGGAAGCCTTGAACATCAGTCCCTCATGCATCTTATTTGCCTCGAGTGTGACTCACTGAGTTAGCTGAGGAAAAAAATAAACACTTTAAGTGAAGGACCACAGTTGGTAACAGTGGATATTTCACCAAACTTGTTCCAGAATCACTATCAAAGTGAGAAAAAAAACTTCTGCCAAGATATTGTGAGACAGATGGTCAGTTTATAAGGAGGAAAGTTAGTGCACAAAAGTGTGTAAAGGGATGAACTAACTGATTGGCCAAGCAGGTCTGATTAAATTGTCATTACAGTACACTTTAACTTTAAAATACAAGCTATGATGACCATTTCACATTAGCAAAATCCGCTAAACCTTTCGTATCCAGCACTGTTAAGTTAATAAAAACTTAAAAACAAGAGAACTGCGGATTCACTTGTTTTTACGCTGTGAAAATTTAACTCGATAACAGGTCGGATTTGTCAAAAATCTTGGTGTATTCCTTTAAATGTGAGTTATTAAACTTTAATGGAGGCTGGCTGCATTGCAGGTGAGGAGTGTGACTTGCCATCATGTAGCAGATGATGGCTGAGCTGTTCCCTGGGTGAGCTGTTCCCTGACACCCACATACTGTAGAACAGGTTATGTGAACAATGTTGTTTCCCCCGAGCAGGCCTGTGCACAAAGTTTGGCTGTGTGGGTGAAGCCACAGTAAGCCAACGAGTGACAAATATCTGATAACAATTAGCGAACCAAGTTGTGCTCAGTCTTGCTTTAAGTTTTGAAGAATAGCAGCTTGAGTGACACAATACAAGTATGCTCTTCCAGGCCATCTTTAAGACTTAAATGGCATCCCCGGTGAGTGTGTTGGGTATTTTGGTAAAAAAAATCACCTAAACCCTGAATTTCCAGTGATCTGTACTGTAATAAGAGGACCTACGATAACACTTTCTGATAGCAACTGAGGCAGAAGTACAATTCTAAGAGGAAAACTAAAGAGCGCTTAAAGTGAGCCCTTTTGTATTAAAGAGGAAGTAATTTTATTTGAACAGGAGTTTCTTGTCCTCGAGGCAATTCAGGGAAAATTAGACAAGTGAGTATTTAGTTTTCCTTTATAATACTAGTATGATCTTTGCACATCTGTCTACTGACAAGTTCCATCTGGCTTCCATAAAAATCTAAGTAATATTGTTTTTTATTTCCTAAACCTTCCAAAATGCTTGAAAAATGCGTTAAGCGGGACATCAGTATGTTGTCCATCATTTTTGTAATGACATCCAACTGGCTGAAAATCCATTATAGGTGAAACTATCACATAAAAAAACTTAACAAATACTGCTAAGGTCATGTTAAGTCATCGTGTCTGGTGTAGCTTTCAATTTCATTTAATTTATTAGCAAATGTTTTAGTAAACGCTGTAGTAGTACCTGTCAAAACAGATGACCAAGGAACACTCAAGAGTTTCAATGCTTTTCTCCCGAGTGTCGAATTGGGCTTTTAAGCAGCTTATATAATTTTTCTGCTCCTTCCTACACTCAAATCTCCAAAGAATTAAATAATAAATTGCAACATATGACATCAATCCATCAAACAGAACAGAAGTGTCATTACATAACATTTAGAACTGTAATATTAGGGCATATCAGCTTGAGGAGACGTCACGGGGTTTATATTTGGTTGCAAGCCTCACAATATCTTTGACTCTCGTTCCTTGTATGGCACTAAGTCAGAGAAGAACAGTTTGATGTTTGAGAGGAGAGAACAAAGGTGGTGCACGCAGCAAAGCGACTTATCTTAACGCTATGATGTGTGATAGAAAATTATTGCGATATAGAATCAAGTCTCCTGTGTAGAAAGGACGTTAAGTAAATTTCTAACTCCTCTCTCCTCCTGCTTTGCTTGTCTTACAATCCTTTGATTATCACTCCTCTCCCTGTTGTCGCCCTCGTTCCACTTCTCTGCTCGCATATTTCCAATTCAGTCTTTCCACAATTCTGCCTCCTTCACCTCTGTAATCCCTCGCTCAGTCCACCCTCCTCTCTCCTTTATCTCATTTAACCCCCCCCCCCCTCCCTCTTCTGCTTACGCTCCTCTTTCCTGCTCTCCACTCTCCAGCTTACCTTCTGCCCTGCTCTTCAGCACTTTCGAGGCTTCCCTAGTTAGTGCTCCTTCAAATAAATTATACATTTGACAAGATGTAGTCAAAGTCAGCAGCTCCATGTGCACATTATTGGCTTCACGTATGGCCACATGCTCTGACATGAACATCTTCTTCCCTGGAATGTGGTTTTAGCACTCACATTTATGATTATTTTTGTGCTGCCAGCTGTTCCTATAGTTCAATATATATCAATATTTATATGTTATGGATGTCTGTGTTCACACGAGGATGAAAAGCTTATGGCTGCTGCCGCTTGCTGTATTCCTGAGAGTCTCCAAAATGGAGTTGAGCTAAACCCTCCGCTCGCCACTCGGATGAAATCAAACAGAGCCTCCTCAGTATTCATTCGGCTCGTCCACAATTCTGCTCGTCTTAACAAGTGTCCATTCACCATACTGTGTGTGACTGTGTGTGACATACAGTTTAGTGTGCTGTGGGTCAGAATCCGGGATCGAGTGAGGAGCTCATATGATCTCCACTCAAGGGCACGGGCAATATCTCGTCCACGAGGCCTTTTGTATGCAGCCACAGAGACACTGATCCTGCCAAGTTGCTCCCATGGCACAGTAAAGTGAAGCAGGGCTTGCCCCGGCACGAGTCTGATGCCATGACTGCACAGCGCAGAGGTTTTGTAATGTCCGATGAGAAAAAAAAAAAAAAAAAACCCCAGCAGAATCGAAGGGATGACGAGAGATGTGATTATGTACAGACAGATGTTTTTTTTTTTTTCCTCTGTCATTGTTTCTGCTCAGATGACAGTTTGCTTTTGTGCTCATGAAGAAATATCATACATTTTCTGTGGTCAGCTGCGGTTTTGTTTCGTCTTTAGGTACATATTGCACCACTCACCCACACATTGAGCCGCTTTCCTGAAAGAAAGCCACACACCTACATGAGAAGACAGAACTCCCACAAACAGCAGAGCATCCTGCTCCAGTACAAGGGGCTTCTCTGCACTGTGGATTGTAACTGCAGCCTTGCTCAAGCTAAGGAATTGGTGCAAGTTCACTTCTTAGAAAAACTTGTTGGATTTAGGTGGAGGCTTGTTGTATGGTGCTAATTCTTTACTGCATGGGCTAAAGTCATACAGTGGTAATTGTTGTGAAAGGTGTTATTGCAGAGAATTTGCAAATTCTATCAGTGGTGACTCAGAAAAGCCAATCACTGCGGAGAGCTTTTTTTTTTTTTCCCAACGTATGTGCTCATCAGTCACTTTGAGTTAATGCTGGTGAGGGTTCACTTCATATTTGAGCTCATCAGTCCCTCTCTACGATGACGTGATGAAAGCTAACCTCCAGTCATTCAGCTGCTTTATAATGCCCACTACTACCCCCCCCCCCCCCACCAGGAACCTTAGCCAGCTAGGAGGCTGTTAAGAGCTTGTCTTTGTCAAAAGCACACAATACAATCTGTGCTCAACTCTTTTCTCACCATCTTTTGCTTCATAGGCTCATCTGGTGGAGAGGCTGAGTAATGCCTTATCATTTCTTTTGAATCTAACCTTGAATGTTTAGGCACTATTGATGGATATTTCAGTATATATCATGATGTGATTAGGCCACCGGGTCATTCAGTATATTCACTGATTGCTATTGTTTTCATCTATTTAAAGAAAAAGCTTTAATTTCTCCTTCTTGAAGATTGTCCCTTTGTGGAATTGATTGATCACCATTTTGTTGATTTAACAATAAGGGAATCAGACATGATATATGATAATCTGTTAATAATATATATATATATATACACACACAAAGAGCAAATACCTAGTAATCTAGTAAAAACAGGAAAGAAAAAATCCTTGTATGTTAAAAACACAGCCTACTTGCTGTTCACCAGCAGACTGTGCTTACAGGCTCTGCCGCTTAATTTCAGTGTTTTGGCTGTCAGCATCACTGTCCGTCCTGAAATTGTCCATATGACAGGTGACAGATTAGATCCATCATGGGTTGTTTGGGTTGGAGACTTTGTCGTCTCACATCGAGTGAGAGGGCTAATGGCGAAACATGAGCCTGCTACGGTGGACCAGGAGGAGGACTGTGACTGACGGCCGCCCTGACACTGTAGGACATACTGACTGGACAAGAAACAGAACAAATCGTTGTGGTCATTTTGTAAATAAGACTGAGAAATAACTGAATCAATAAAGATGATGATGTATATTTAAAGATGTGGATAGATTCAATAGAGGAGGTCCTGTGGGCCTCATTATATAAAGATCTAAGGTCAAGGAGGGTCAACTTCTCACCAGGGCCTCCTGTAATAAAACACAATATAGGCATTTTGGTTAACGGAGTCAACTTAACAGTGTATGTCATGCAATTAGAGTGCGTTTGTCAATGTGAGTGTGTGTGTGAGGGTTGGGATTTTGATGCCTGTGAGTGCAGAAAAGAGGAAGGTAGACAAGACTTAAACAAGAATGAAGACAGTAGTGCTGATATCATCCATATGAATAACACATGCATTAGCCTTGCAAATGGGATCAGGTTTTCTTACAGTGCTGTGATCATATTTTTTTTCAATACAGCACACAATGACACCTTGTGGCACGTTCCTAAACTACAGCGCAGGAGTCCATGACAATCATGGCATGAGGCATATTGTCAAATTTCAGCTGCTAGTGTCATCCATGCAGGCAGCTAGATGCTACATTATGCTACATTAGCCTGGGCCTCAAAGTCCATACATAGTCTGTGTTCGTGGGGGTTGAGGTCTTGTGTATTCCTTATAATTAATAGGAAATGGGCATCTGAAATGCTGGACCCTGTGTCAGTTATTCATGATCAGTCCCTTGTCACAGACTTTTGTAATATTGTCGTCTGAAATTCTGGTAATGAGTAAAGAAGACTTCCCAGAGTATCAGTCATACTTGAATTATTTTTGTAATTTCTCCCTCTAATGATACACCTTGCTGCCTACATGTATCACTTAAGCAATAAAGATGATAAAGTGAAGATTTAAATGAAAAACACAACAGGAGCTAATGACATCGTGAGAGTTCAAACGCACACGCGCGCTCGAACTCGTCACAGTGATGTGCAAGCGCACATATTCTGTGTGATTTGTTTGTCTCTGGCTTTGTATCTTCATGTTCCTCTTATAGGTGATGTCAGTTGCCTAGCAACCAAGCAATCAGGGCCCGATTGTTGCCATGACAACATGGCAGGGGTATCATCATGGAGAGAATAGAGATGAAAGGAGGAAGGGAGGGAGAGAGGAGAGGAAAAGAGAGATAGGGAAAGAGAGAGAGAGAGAGAGTCCTGCCATTGAAGGGTGGTGATAATGTGAAGCCCACAGTGTGCAGGTAGGAGGATGACCTCTGTGTAGGCGGCGGCAGAGAATGCTCATGAATGCGGAGAATAGAAAATTAATGTTTGGTCTTATGCGGCTGGCTCCGCGGGTTACACAGCTTTTGACACTGTTCTAACAGCGCAGGCTTCATTCCAGATGGAAATGTCACGATGTGCTCCAGTTGTCTTTAGTCACAGACAGTGAAGCTGATGCAGAAGCCATAGCTCAGTGTGTCTCTGAGGTCCAGAGGGCTTTGGGCCTAACCTCTGCAGGTGTCATAACCCATCCATCACCCGATAGCAGTCCACTGTAAAGCAGTCCAATGGGGTCATGGTGCATTTACTCTGTTTATTCCCCTACTCAACTCTGCTTCCCTCTTAATACAGCTATGTAGCAGATAGAGATGGCGCCTGAGAAGGGAAATACACACAAATACATCCTATTTGATGCCAATTAAGCTACTGCATGGACCATAATTATGTGTTGTGTAGAAGGATTGGTCAAGTGTCACCAAAGTCAGCCAGCAAGGTCTTCTAAAGAGTACCACTGTAACAACAGCACTTCAAGTCATACTTTTATTTTAATTTATTTTTATTATAGTAAATATACTAAGATTTAGCTTAGCAGTTGCATAAACCACTGGAGTTTGTGTTACCTTTAGGCTTTCAGCTTTGTGGGGCGTGATGGAAATGTCCCAAAAAATCCCTACAACTGCTGTCATATTTATTTGATAACCTTAACACTCGATGTTACTTTTTGACAGTTGGCATAAAAATTTCACGGGCAAATCAGTCCAGTTAGGAACTATTTTGTTTTGAGTAGAAGCGGCTGTCCCTTTAACACAAAGTTCGATCCAGCTCTGTGACTACCTCTGTAGCCGGCTTATTGGCCGAGAAACTCTACCCCCTACTCTGTGTCGATACCTTTTATATAGAACAGCGAGGCGGAATAAAGGCGCAACATTCCTGCCTTGACCAGGCTGTATACTTTTTTTAAAACATCTAATAAATATCTAGGCTCAAATTATTGCTCTAACTGTACACAGGAACATTTGTGATTTTGTGACAAGTATACAGAAATACAATTTTTTACCATAAGTTTGTAAGAATTATTTCTTTCTTAAAGTATAAGAAAGAAATAATCACTATCATCGTATTGAATAAGGAAAAAAAATCCTGAATGACAATTAAAGCGGTTTTTAGGCTTTTCATGATAATATTTTGCCTTTGATGTGAAATCATAGAAAGTTAACAATTATGAAATTCAGTGAACAGATCCATGTATGTACATCGGAGCACAAACAGTAGACCTGAAGTGTTTTGGGTAAGCTTTTAACTTTTTTAAAAAATCATTTTCTCTGCCATTTAAACATGTTAACACCAATTGTAGCATCCATTATTCCACTGACCACCTATGACTGTGTCAGGCTGATGTGGATTGGTAAGGTGGAAAAGTACAGTAGGCTATGTTAAGATACTATCTTCATCAAAGGCAGTGTAAGTGCTATGTTTATGAAAAGCGCGATAAAATTATAGAAAAATGTAGAAATAGAAAGAGAACTGAGTATACAGCCAACAATACTGGCAAGTACCGGTCACATTTTGCAGGTGCAGGATGATATAAAAGTGTGATATTAAATGAATAAAGTGTCTAGATTTGGCCGAGACTTTTGTGGTGCAAAAATAATAGTCATCCATTTGAGGACATTTGAGAAATAAATTAACTTTGATGTTACATAAAAATGTGTTACAACTTTCAAATGACTAATTTATGATAACCTTTAGAGAAAACAGAAGAGAGTGAACAGCTTTCACTCAAATGAATGTTTGATTGATATACAGACGTAGCATATTTCCCCAATTCATCACTGCTGAGTACAGTAGTACAGCAGATAGTTTGCAGGGCATAAACAGTGTTAGAGGGCGATCCAAAGACAAAATCACTTGACATAAACTCTATGAATTTAAGCATTGTCATCTGATAACTTTAAACAATTTACAAATTCAACAGAAAGATAACTGTTAGCTAAATCCAGTGACTGCTTTAAGTTTTGACAGATAGCAATTTATTTCTGTAGACATCACAATGATGAAAGCCCAAATTCCCTTTGAGTACTATCCACCTATTCTAATATCTTTTTTTTTAAAAGATAATGGTATTTAAAAGGGTGTTTAAAGATGCACTACATCATCAAATATCACAGCAAATGTCCTCACAGTTTATTAGTTGGGAAAATGGAAAAAAGCTTCTCTAACAATATGAGCTGGAAATGCTAAATCAGTTAGATCTAATGATCATTTCCGTTGTTACATTATTGTTACATTATTTCGAGAAAATGGTGTCCCACTGGGTAGCATTTTTTTTTTTAAAGTCAGTTCCTTACTGGCCTTTGATTAACAAACACTAACAAACACTGTTGCAGGTTGTTTTTTTTTTAGTCAAGGATTTTCCTTTTTTCCTCTGGTCTGACGTCACAGTCGTCTGATACATGTGTACAGTATCTGTATATGCTACTATAAAAGCAGGGACAGACCTGAGGGCTTTCAAGGTCCAACTTATGTGCCTAACATGTGTCCATGACTGCAACGAATTATTATTTCCATGATCTAATAATTAAATATAAAGTACTATATTTAAATATAAGATAAATACCTATATTTCAATTGATATAGTGATCATTTATTTCCCTGCACAAGTTCCTATAGCCCAAGCAAGGTAACACCGTCATATTACTTTATTTGTCTGTCTAACTGTCATTAAGTTGCCGGAAGATATTAAATATAGAAATCAAGCTGAGAAAAGCATCAAAATCTCACATTTGTGTAGCTGGAACTGGAAAATGTTTGGCATTTTTGCTTAATAAATGACAATCAATCAATTAATGATCATTAAAATTGTTGGCAATGAATCAATACATTGGTCATTTCATTATAAGTGACTGAGCTTTTTTTTGGGATATTTTTTTAATTCACAGTCTAGTGTGAGCAGTAGAATTGTCTCTCTGACCGAGACAGGCATGATGCCAATGACATGTATTTGCACCTCAGAAATGAGCTTATAAGCTACAGTTAAAAGCTGCAAAGGGATAAATATGTAATTATATAATGGTTGCATAACTGAGAGATATCTGTGTCAAAAATAAAAATCTTCATCATAATATTTAGTCTTGATGTATGTCTGGTAATGTATATATATATATATGTGTGTGTGTGTATGTGTCTGTGAGGCAATGTGTTAAAGACGGCGAGGAAGTGATGAGCAGCGTGGATGGAAGCATACCGTAGTGATTGTTTCATAAAAAAAAAAAAGAGGAGGAAAAAAAATAAAATAATATATAAGGTTTACTCTCTGTCTCTACGTCTCCTTCTCTCCCCCTCCCTCACTCACCGGCAGTGACAAACATATTATATGAGTCACGGCTGGAGCAGGCTGCCAGTCCTCTCTATTCAGACCCCTTGACTTAAACATCAAGATATATCCAACACCAACAACTCTGGCTTCCAGGAAAACTCTCTCTCCTCGTCTGCTACGACATCTCCCCTTCCCCTTCCCTCTCTCCCCCTCCCTCTTTTTTATTTCCCCTTACCCTTCCCCAGCCTCCCATCTCTCTCTCTTTCTCCCCATCCCTCTCCTTCTCTACTGCGGGTGTCTGGGAGGCTGTTTTTCCTCTGTCTCTCGCTCATGAAGGGCCGCACTAAGCTCCCTTCTCTCTGCCCGTGTGTGGTAGGTAAATTCACCTCTCCGTTTGTGTCGTTCTTCTGCCTTCCATCTCTCTGTTGCTGCCTCTGTTTTGCATGTTAGCTTCAAGTCTGCTAGACGTTCTGACAGGCTGGTCTCTGTATCTACATCTGTGCATATTGCATCGAAAACGCATGCAATCTCTTCCGCTGTCATAGATTAATCAGAAATATGTGTATGAGAGATTTTTTTTTCCCCTTACCCTTCTGCGTGTGCTCTGGGTATGTTTATTCATGCACTTTGGGTATTACGTATGAACGTGGCCTGGCACATGTGGGTGTGTATGTGCCAGTGAGCATGTTTAGATATGCAGAGGGAGTAAAACTCTAGCAGACTTGTTGATTAAAGCATTATAGATTCATGTATGCAATGGTTTGATTCTATGTTTGGATAGGTTTTTTTCTCTATCTATGCATTTATTTGATTAGAATTCATATTTTTTGTGCACCTGTATCCTTGTGAGGACACTAGGACACAGCCCAGTGTCCTCCAAAGATTAGTAAAATCCTCCGATTGACAAAAAAAAAGAAAGAGGACGTTTTATTGTTAGGGTTAAAGAGCCTAAAGACCAACAGGGTTAGGGAGAGTTACAGGTGAGGGAATTAGTTTTCTTCTTACGTCTGGGGTACTACAAGTCCCATTATGTTGATTACATGTATGCAGTTGTGTGTGTGTATGTGTGTGTGTGTGTGTGTGTGTGTATGTACGTGTATGTGTGTGTTGGTGAAAATGAAAACACTGAGCAGGCGAGAGAAGTCCAAAGCTCCTCCAGCCTTAATTAGCTGAGTGAACATGATGAGCCTGTACTGGGCTGGTTGAGTGTTATGGCACCATGATGCCACTTAATGGAGTTCCACAGCTACAAACCACTGTTTGTGGGTGTGTGTGTGTGTGTGTGTGTGTGTGTGTGTGTGTGTGTGTGTGAATTCGGCGTGTGGTCCAACAGAGCTTTGCATTGGTTATTATCTATGTTAGAGTTGTTATTACAAATGTGAACATGAATAAAAGCTGTCAGTTGTATGTGTGTTTGTATATGTGTGATAGAATCACGGTTCATTGTGGAACAGATTTATAAGTGGCTCTGATTAAGCAGGATGGTTGTTTTTTATTGACTTCATTATTGGAATAGATTTAGTGCGGTCAATATTCAATTTAATTTAAGGGTGTTTACATTCACATCACATCAAGCATGTGGCAAATATCCCCCGATTTTAGTGGACAAATACTGTATTTCTGTATCTGTAAGTGTTGTTTTATCATCATTTCATGCAAAAAACAAGTAACAAAATGTCTGGAGCTGATTCTACTTGTGGCATTTGCATTAAGGATCTGTTGTTGTCTCTCGACATAAAGACCAAAGAAGTGTCAGTGCCAGTAAAGTAGGCCAACATGAAGCTGAATTTAAAAAAAAAAAGTCAGTATTGTAGCTCAAACATTTGGTGTGTCAAAATCAACTGTTCAGAAGCGGAAGAAGGACTGAAAGGTTGAAGAAAAATCCCTTTACAACTGTCCAACAGTTCAAGAAGACTCTTCAGGATGTGGGCACACACGTGTCAGAGACAACCATCAAGACAAGACTACACCAGTATAACCTCAGCGGGGTCACCACAAGATGCAAACCTCAGAAAGGCCAGGTTACAGTTTGCTACAAGTACACCAGGAAACCTGTAGTGTTCTGGATCAAAGTGTTATGGACAGATAAAACAAATAGTGGCCTGTGCCAGACTGATGGACAGATCAAAGTGTGAAAAAATAGAAACAGCCATGCAACCTCATTTGTCACTTGGCGGAGTTGGTGTTATGACTTGGGTGTGTATGGCTGCCAGTGGAGTCATCTCACTTGAGTTCATTGATAATTTCACTGCTGACAGCAGCAGTAGGATGAATGTGGAAGTATAGAGAAACATTCTGACTATTCGGATCCAAATGAATGCATCAAAACTCACTGGATGATGCTTCATAAGCAGGCAATGATCCTAAACATACAGCCAAAGCAACAAAGGAGTGAAGATGGCTGCAGTCCAGGCCTGTCGGAGCATCTCCAGGGAAGATACCAAATGTCTGTCGATGTCTATGGGTCGTAAACTTCAACCAGTTATTGACTGTGAAGAATTTTAAACCACATATGATGACTTTAGTTACATTTGTCCAATTACAATTGGTTCTTCAAATCTGGGGGACCATAAAAAGGCCACAATTCTTACACGGTTCATCTGATGTGGATGTAAACACCCTCATTTTATAGCTGTGAGCTAGCAGTTTAACATCATAGTCATTTCAAATCCAATGTGGTGGAGCACCCTGCACCAATCCTAACCATTACTGTCTTGATATAAATAATATCTGAACACATTTCTAAGATGTTTGTTGCTTTTTAAGTGAAACTTATTTGGGGCCACACAAATACTCAAATCCTCCAACATTTGCTAGCCAGAATACAAATTATTAGTTTCATATTGTGTTTGGCAAGCTAACATTACTATTTGGCTGCACACAGTAGTAACAAAGTGATTAAAGCTTTCTTTTTGTCAGTAGTGGTGTCACAAGACTGTACCAACAATAAAACACATTTAGTTTGAGCCTTACCCATTGCTTTCTGTTCGTCCTTTCTTTTGTCAGAATCTGATTGGAATAGATGTTTCAGCATCTTGCGATTTTATTGCTATGAACAGCTTTATAATGACTGAACGACTGGCTGAGTTTGATTGGCTGATCGGTCTACCCAATCATCAATTAGCTAAAAGGGATGGTGATGGGTGGGTGGGCCCTATCAAGTCTTTCCCTTATTGCTGTACTTAATATCACACTGAGATATTTTCCTCTTTCACACTTGTTCCTCAGTTCATAGCACCTAATCAGCTAATAGTATTCTGTTTGGTTCTCATCCTCTTTTCTGCAATTGTGGTAACAGCCCACATTCAACCAAAAATTGCTGACTAGTTAGCACACTGGATAATTATGGTATGCTGTTAATTACTATGTACTCTTAAGTCAATGCTAGTAAAGCAGCTTATTACTGTTACTTGAAGACTAAAACTGTATATTAGTGTCTTTCATATAGTCAGAGTTTTTCTGCATGTACCTGAAAGGATGTAAAGTTCTGAAGTTGACCAGCCCAAAAATGAATGACCCCATATTACCTCTGTTATTGTACAGGTTATTGTTACCGGCTTTGTTAGCTATATTCAACAGTCATAACAGCTAAAGATATCCAATATTATATTGTTGGCTATATAAACACAGTGCTATATAAAAACAGGCATTCATCCAGTTGAGTCAATAGGTCTCTTGGTTCTTGTCAGTGGTGTTTCCTCCAGTTTAAAGCCCCCCAGTGTCACACACACTTGTACTCCATTTTGCTAGCAACATAATTTGATTAAACAGACCATGTTCGACTTGCTTTCCGATGGCAGTGGTGGACGACTGGAGCATTACTGCCAGTCAGCTCTACCTGTTAGCACCTGGCGGCTCTATCTTTATCACCTTGGCTAGAAGCGGTTGCCGTGGCTGACCAGACTGATACCCTGCTGTGCTCGCTACGTGCCAAGCCAAAGCTATCAGCGGTGGCCTGAGCCTGTTTGTTTGACTTTCATCAGAGGTGGCTCCAAAAAAAATCGACTTTTACTCTGACAGTTTGCTAAATTTCTAACTGTGAGAACACACAGCAAGGTGCAGAGCAGTATGAGCCTCACTGCAAGTCTATCATAATTAAAAAACAGCATACAACCCTTCTCCAGTACACTATGTTTTAACCACTAAATGTTTTCAGCTAATCTTGCCTTAATCAGGGGTGTGAGGCAATCCATCAAGACAACTACTCATTTATTCTAGAAAGCTGCCAACACCAGAGCACAGGAGCAGAAATGCTATCTTACGAGAGAGAGAGACAATATAGATAAAGGTCAATAAGGTCACTCTTACTGTACTGGCATAACGCATTGATGCACAGTGTTGTAAATGTCTGGCACATTTGTGACAACTGTAGGGCCATAAATTGGTACTTTACACTACCTGGTTCATAATTTTTGTCCTAATGGAAAGAGCATCATGGCTGTATACTTGTCTAGCACACGAAGGCAAGTATTATGTAATGATTAGCAATGTACTGCCCACAAAGTGAACTGAGTCGTCGTGGTCATGCTAGAAAACTTACACAATCCCACAATGCAAATCTCATATCTAATTATAGACTGACCATAGTGACGCCCCCAGACGAAGAAACTTCAAATTCTCAGCCAAAGTGTAGTTTGACCACCATCTACTGATATCAGAATATTTCATTGGATGGTAGATGTGAATTGATGCTACGGTTGCTACAGAGAACACAGCAACACTATGCCAACCCCATGATCGATATATAAAAACAGGGTTGTAAATCTCTAAAGTTTTGGCTAATGATAGCTTGTTATCTCATGAAAAGGCATCAGTGGTGTCTTTCTTGGTGAATGATTTGGCTAAGATGTATAGTACCATTTATTACACACTTACATTTAATGTTGTTTCAAAGCAAAGCAGCACATGGTTTATCACAAGTAGACATAACACATCAGCAAGCATCTGCTTTACACAGTAGAGCTATGATTAAAACGTTTAAATGTAAATTGGTATTAAAGTAATAAAAGTAAAAAAACAGTTTAGTATTATACATGTATGAAAATCTGTCTCCAATCCGTCTTCTATCATACAGCTCTAATTAGCGTTTTAAAAAAGGGTTTAGCAGCAGTTTCTGTTATTTTAAAGCAGTGTTTATCAAAGAAAGTGGTATTTGAAGCTATATTTTGCTTTTGTTTATTCCATTGTACCAGTAAGATCTTAAACACTGTCCACTTCATAACAATCACTAGGGTAATTTGATTTAATGATTCAAGTACTGTTCATTACAATTGCTTTGATTTGATGTAGAGCTAATTAGACATTAAATAAGCTGAACATGATACAAACAACCAACATACTTGAGACATATTGATAAAAAAAGCAGTAACATACAGTATTATGTGTGTATATGAAGCAAAGTTACATCTTGTGATACACAGTATATAATGGTATACATAGCAAAGCCAGCTATTGCGGTAGCATGTTCAGATGTCAGAAATGATGGAGAGCCGTATAGTTTCTGCTTTAGAGCGTAGACAGGCCGAGAGAAAGGTGGTGCTGCTTAACGATGGACAGATTCCGGCACAGGTTGGGGCCCGAGTTGACAGTCAGTAGTGATCTTTCGTCCACATTTTCTCACATCATTTAAGTCTCAGATGGAGGACAGCTGGTAGAGGATGGTCTCAGTGCTGTGGACAGCATGCTGCTGTCTTCTGTAGTGTGGGAGGAGTTACAGCAGAAGCAGACTGTGATAGAGGAAGCGAGGTGATGGCTGTATAGAATTAGACCAGTAGTTGCTGTGAGACATTCTTCGCTTGTCACAGGAAGAAGATCATCTGTTAGGCTTTCATGATTATGGTGTAGATGTTCTCATCCCATTTGAGGGTGGTGCAGATAATTATACCCAAGAGCTCAATTTAACCATTTAATATCTGTCTCTAAATGTGTCTGCAGCTATCAAAAGGAGAGAAAAAAATTGCATACCATGGCAAATCAAATTTTGGGGGGGCTTTTAAAGTGTTCTGAAGGTGTAGCATGCACAACATACTTCATGCATAATGCATTGCTCCAAGTCATCACTATTGGTGATGACTCCATTCTGGCATGTAAAATTTACGCAGTTGGATGGTTTTGCAAGAGACAACCAGGAATATCAGATTATGGTTTGTCTGTGCAGCAGTCTTTGAGTGCATGTGTTGCACCTGTAGCTGAGCTGAAGCACAGATCTAATACAGGATCCAAGGTGTCCATCTTTTGAATATAATATTTTTTGCTCATGGTATGAAAAATGCAAGTTAAGGGAGGGGGGGGGAGTGTTTTTAAGGGTGACCATAAATTCCAATTCATTTCAGTTAATTCTTTCCCTGACATTTCAAATAATTAATTTGTTGAGATGCATTTTAGCTAACAGATTTTAGCTGGCTATGTCTTGTCTGAAGAGACAATATGTCTCTAGTTAGGACAGGTAGAATCAGATATTCAAGCTGAGAGAAATCAGATATAGCAGGTTCTGTCTGGGTGTGAATATTATAATTCTCACCTTGGGTATTTCCCTCGTCAGTAGCGCTGAGGCAGTCGCAGAGCCTCAGGAGATTCCCAGTTATGTTTGCACTTTAGTTAGACTATTTCAGTGTCAAAGCTGCTGAGTGTTTGAGGTTATAGAAGGCGGACGACTGGAGGCTGGTTGTGTTAGAGTGATCCAGTTTTTTTCCTACCAATTTAAGTGGCTAATCCACTGTTTCAGATTAATTTAGATACCCCGCTTTCTTCATATGACAGTAGCATGCCAATGAATACAATCCCTGTAGAATTCAATTCTCTGTAGGTTTACCTGCCAATACAGTGTGGGCTTACCTGAATGTAGCTAAAGGGCACGCAAACTAGAAATAAGGTAGAATATTTGGAGTGAAGTTGGAATGTCCTGCATTCTATATAAGGTAAAAACTAATAATTTTTACATCACAGTCATATCATAGTATTATTATGTAATTGTTTAGAGAGAGTCCAGACAGAACAAATACCCTTATCGAATGACATAATCTAAAACTGTTTTACTTGTTCCTTTATAATCAATGTCAGAATAAGGACAAATCTCAAGTTCATTCCTAAGAAACATTAGAAGATGTGGAAAAAATATGGGCTTTAAATATGAATTATGAAGGTTGTAAGAATCCATTAAGAAATAATGACATTAAATGTTGTTTTCTTTAAAAAAAAAATAAAAAGAGGATTGATATGTACAAACAATCCCTACTGATGATGTGTTTACTTTTGATCTTTGGAGGGATTGTTTGGGGTTCATTTTATTCTTCTTTCTTCTTAAGCCAGTTCTCCTAATAAGGATGGCTGGCCTAGACAAAACTAGGTTGTAATTCACATATTTATGAAGAATACATACAGTCCAGTAGCACAGGCACAATGGATCAATACATATGTGCATTTTTTTTAGAAAGTAGTTCCAGCTTAAATGTAATTGTGTTAGGATTGTTGTGTTTGTGAAAGGGTTTGATAAAAATATTATATAATATTTAAATTAAAGTGTAGTTCCCTACTTTTTAGTGGAGCAGCAGCTATGTAACAAACATGTAATAATTGGACTAAGCTAATCTAAAATCATTGACATACAGTGTGTTCAAGCTAAGGTATCAGTGAATCTCTCTGACTCCAGATTTAATACTTCCATAGGCAAACAGTCAAATGAACATTTTCCAGTGTTGTTTTTTTGATCAGGCGTTTCGATTTCGTATGTGTTCTTCTTCTCTGCCACTGATGATAACAAGATCCTAAAATAACCGCCAAGGCCATGCCTCAAGTATGGCACATCTGGGTCTACATACATTGAATTGGGCTTAGCACACATTTCTGGCACTCGCAGGCTCAGTGAGCTGCTGTAACAGCCAGTGGTGAATACTGTCAGCACTAGCAGCTACACTCACAGAGCTCCTTTTCACTCACTGTGTATTTGAGAAAACACTGGCATGTGTCTCGTTGGTGTCACTTGCAGTAGTAGCATGAGGCACCTGCTATTGCGTACACAATCAGCCATGACAGAAGCAGTCGTCTTATAGATGACGGTGACCAGAAAGCTGTTGGCAAGTGGACTATTTGTTAGGGATCTGCCACCCCCTGCAGATGTTGTCATGGAAACACTCCGGCTCTTTTGGGGGTTTCTCTCTCTCTCTCTTTCATACAATGCAGCATTACGATGTTAATGCTATACACCACAGCTCAGGTTTCCATGTGACACCCACGCTTACATAATGCTGTAGTGGACGTGGGGAAGCCACCTACAGTAGCCTATACAATCACCATAGAAATGATGATGATTATAGTCAGTCATATCCATCTTTATGTAATATGTATGATGCTTGAATTAAAAGAGATCTACTTAAGAGGTTATATCTAGAGGAACATATATTGTATACAATCTAATAGGTTGGTCCTATAGACAGACTGGTTGTATAAAAAAAAAAGGAAAAAAATTGTGGTTTTGTGCTTGTTCTGTGTACAGTCATGCCTGGGATGAAATTACTTCCATCATGCTCTTCCTATACATGTCAGAGCTCAGTGGACTTATAAATGAAAGAGTTTCTGTTCATTTTCTCTCTTATGGTTAATGTCACATTAGAATCATGGCCAAGAAATTTCTTCCAATGACTACAGCTGATAAATCAGGTGCATAATTATATTGTAGAACAGATAAAAATGTAAAAAAGTTGTTTTGTACAAAATCCCATTCCTGTTTGTATAAGCCATTTGCAATGTGGTTGCTGGTTTTGATTGTTAATTGTATGATTAGATATTGGTCAGAGCTTGTGTGAAAAGCTCCTTAGGAACCTGTGCTATGAGCTCAGTCAGTGACTTTCAGAGTGTAGTTTGAAGTAAGGGGGACACACGGAGTAACTGTGTGGATGTCACTTAAAGAGGGAGTGGAGGAAATGTGTGGAACCACCCTTTGTGATATTGAAGAAATGGCCCATTGCAGGCCTTACTCATCGTTGCGATCTCTTTCAATGTGAGCCCCTTATTAAAATACATTCACTGCCGCAATCGAGGACAAAGCTTTCTGTTTTAGAAAGCAATATCCATGGAAACCATGTTGTGGGTTTGAAAAGTCTTCTCAGTGTTGTTATGTGATAAGAGACAAGTGTCAAAGCATAAAGTTAGAACGACTGCGAGGAAATGCAACGTCATACATCTAGAGTACTAAAAGAAGAGTGTGAACAAGGCTATGCCCACACACACACACACACACACACACAATATAAAATATTATGTGCAAAAGATTGAGGCCCCTGTATAGATGCTCATGTTATAATTCTGGACATTACTATACAGTGTGTTTTTGTATTGATTTTATTGATCTGTTGATTTATCGCCTGCTTTCTTTGGTCTTTGAAAGAGAGTTAACTGTAAAGATTTTTTTTCCCTGAGAAAGTAACTCTGCTCTTTTCATGACCTCCTTCCAGAGGCCTGTGAGAAACCTGCTGATGTTTTTAGCACATTGCAGGTTTCCCAGGATATCCCCAACCCTCTGGGAGGGTGATGATGTTTGAAAAAAAAAGCTATCAGCAGCACACTGATGTATTTGGAATGGTTTCTGTCTTCTATGCAAAGCTGACGTCACCCGGGAGCGTTGAGCCCTGCGCCGCAGTCGGTCCTGAGATGAATGCACAATATTTAAATCTAGCCTACCTGGTGCTCTCACTCCACCCTGTGGGCTCACCATGTCAGCACAAGCCTACACAGGAGGGGAGAATAACAAAACACAAATAAAACTAAACGAGGCATTCCTCTTGACTGTTGGTATAAAAGAAAAAAAGGCAATTGTTACTGTTACTAATATTGCAGGTTATCTTGAGTACTTTTCTATATATTTTTTTCAGAAATCAGTAAGACCAAATATATTACAGGAAAATCACAAGGTATCATTTTAAGTTATTTATACAAATCCATATTCATCATAATACTTTTAATAGTTTTGAACAGACAACTGAAATCCATATCAGCTCTATGAGAGACACTGTCAATGTCAGTGTAACAGTTTTGATATGATAAGTATCTCTTTTTTTACCTGAATCGATTCAGATTAATTCTTCTTCATATTCTATGAATGGTATGAGATTAGTGGATATATTTTTATTTTAACAATAGTAGTCTATACTTTTTTGTAAGATGTTATTTCACTGTGTGTGTGTGTGTTTGTGTGTGTGTGTGTTTCAGTGTGTGGGCATAGCCTTGTTCACACTCTTCTTTTAGTACTCTAGATGTATGACGTTGCTTTTCCTCGCAGTCGTTCTAACTTTATGCTTTGACACTTGTCTCTGATCACATAACACCGTGAAGGCTTTTCAAACCCACAACATGGTTTCCATGGATATTGCTTTCTAAAACAGAAAGCTCTGTCCTTGATTGCGGCAGTGAATGTATTTTAAATAAGGGGCTCTGGCATTGACTGTACATTGAAAGAGATTGCAAGAATGAGTAACAACCTGCAATAGGCCATTTCTTCAATATCACAAAAGGGTGGTTCCACACATTTCCTCCACTCCCTTTTTAAAGGACATCCACACAGTTTCTCTGTGTCCCCCTTACTTCCATCGCAATTCTGAAAGTCACTGACTGAGCTCATAGTACAGGTTCCTAAGGAGCTTTTCACGCAAGATCTTGATCTTGTGAAACTGTAACAACTTTTTATATCTATATTTATTCAATATACAATATAATTATGTACCTGATTTATCAGCTGCAGTATGTGTGTGTGTGTGTGTTTCAGGGATATAAATGCAGATCACATTTCTTTTTTGTTGTTGTTGTTGATGTTGTGAATGAATTTTGTGTTTGCTCATTTATAAAACGCTGTGAGTCGACAAACACTGGCAGCAACCTTGAGTGAGCGTGTTGATGAATGACACCAGCTTTCAGCTCAATCACCAAGGCAGATACATGAAGACATTTTGTAGCCTTCAGGCTGTCCGCTGATTTGAAACATTTCAGCACCTCGGACAGCTCCTCCGGCATGTCCCTACTGATCCAACAGGGGGCGCAGTAATCACACTGTAACATGTGGTGCTGAACCAGGCTGCTTGATGTGGCATCAGAAATACCTCCCAGCTACCACTGCTTTCAGATTGATGTTTGTGTGTGTGTTTTTTTAAAACTTTAATACTATTAGCAGTATTATTTGCATGCTACCTCTGGGGATAACGAGTGCTGTCTATTCAAGTCTCTTCACTGATTTCTCTTCTGATTCCAGCTGCGCACAGAGTACAAACTTTACGGTCAATCATTACAGATAGAGAGAGAGAGAGAGAGAGAGAGAGAGAGAGAGAGAGAGAGAGAGAGAGAGAGAGAGAGAGAGAGAGAGTCTTGTGCATATCAGTGATGCTGCCGGTGTAAAAACCATAGGACAACATGTCAATGTATAGTCACAGACCGACGCTTTGAACGTGACAAACATGCATGATCTGAAGTTGCATAAAAACACGCCTATTGGACCCGAGCACCGCTACGGTCACATTTCAACCGGGCAGCCCGTCTATTAACCTGCACACCACCGACCCCCCCATCCCCATCCCCTCCTCCTCCCCTCTCATCCTCCACGGCTCTCGTCTAATTGTATCGTGGCTCTGACTGAGTGGCGGCGGACCGACCAGCTCTGGTGTGAGGCTTTGGACTGATGTCTCTGCCTGTCAGGAATTTAAAGTGTCTCTCGCCGGTCATGTGCCAGTGTAAGGTCATCTGCAGCAACCGGACCCTCTCTCTCATGTTCGGGTGCAAGGTAGGTAAGCCCGGGGTGCAAACCCGACGGTTGCAGCAGCGACAGTTTATCTAAACGCACAATGTGGGATTTGTACCAAATGTACAACAAAAAATAATGAGCAGGCCTCTGTAAGAAAAAAAGAATGCGCGTTTTATGTTTGTGCCAGTTGTGATTGCATTGCCTCCATCTGGTGTTGGCTTTAGCTCATCTGAAGCGCGCTTTTCTCACTGCACGGCTACTATACAATTAGTACAGTGATCACACTCACCTACAGCTTCCTCTCCTGTTCATATGCTTTCAGGTGCCAGTTTATTCAAACGTATATTACCTTTACATCACCGCGTGGTCGTGTTTTTAATGCGATTAATGGTCGATTTACACATAGCGGGCTACAGCATCCTTTACAAGCACGGTTGTATTAGGTGATGGCTTTTCTTTACCATAAATGTTTCCTGATGTTTAATGAATGAAACATCCATCATTATCAAGCGTCTCCTCCTTATCTGTAGGGTGGGTCACTTCAGGGCTAATCATATGGTTCACATTTAGCAAAAGGAAACTGCATGGCCAAGCTTTTGACCTTGGGAAATGCATTTTATTGCTCAGAGCCACTTAAATATCAATCATCATCAGAGAAGCTGTACACTGCAAGAGAAGCTTTATCCCAGCTTGAAATCAGGTAACATGAACAGTGCACCTGCTGTTCCCTATAGCATATACTGATGAATCAGAGCCAAGCTCTCGGCTGCTTTATATCAGCAAAAAAATAAAGAAAAGAGGGAAAAAAAGGCTATTATGTTTAGCTGTGCATTTGCAGTATGGTTTTGGCTTTTGATTTAATGCTGAGTGGGTGATGCTGTCTTTTCCTGTCCAACATTTGTTCACTGACGGTCCATCACATCCCAGATCCCTCTCTCCTTCCCTCCCTCCCTCCCAGCTTCAGGTGATTCCAGTATTGAAGCCAGCTCAGAGTTCCCCTCCACATGGCACTCTAGTCTGTTGGCTTTCTGAAGCCAAATCTGACTACACTGGTCCAGGAATTGTCTCAACACTTGCCAAAATGATGTGTACATGTGTACAGAGCCCCGGATAATTTGTTTGTTGATTCTCTTCCTACATTTTGGTCAGTGTTGTCTGTGTTGTTGCAAGAATCTGATTCACTTCTTGTATCATTAGATATGAAACTGGTGGATATTCTTGTTGGTTTAGGTAATTGCTAATGATTAATCATGATTGTTTTTATATTTTGCCTGGTAGACGACACCAATATCTATATTTGAGGGGCTCTGCTGGTAAAATTAATGTGGGTGTTTGCTTTCTGACTTTGTGAAAGGGTGGTCCTGCTGTGCTCATACTAGCACAGATAATCCCATGTGTCCACTTGCCTCAGTCCCTCCTGGCTCATACCTTCCTCCACATCTCCATCGGAGACGCCACACCTTTCCTCGAGGAAAACATATTAAAATTCTACTCCCACATTTGCAAGTTGCCTTTACAGTCATCGTGACCAAGCAGTGAAATGTAACTCCACCGCAAACATTTATTCTGTAATAATGGCAGATTTCAAAATGGGATTAACTCCTCAATTAAACTGAATTGTGCTCGTCTTGTGGTGTGTAATACTGGTTATAAAGGATCTGTCTTATGCTAATGTGGTTCAGCTCGTCTCAAGCACACATTGCAAGCAGATATTTTGTTTTTCTTTAATGTTTTTATTTATCTAGTGTTGTTAAGTATATCCCTGCAATATGGACACATACGTCCTCTTTACACATACTGTATGTACTTCCTGCAGGTTCAGTAGCTCTTAAACAGCTTTGTCAAGTCTGTTAAGGTCTCATGGTGGGTTGTTATTGGTGGTATTTTATTTGCCCTGATCTTCTGGGATCCAGTATATCAATAATATAGCAGGTATATGCTTTTACTGATTCTCTATATCCTGTCTCAATTTTTCTGCACATTCTGAGCTTTCTTATATTTTCCAGGACTGTCAAATATTTGCTGAATATCTACATTATAATAGCTGACGGATACATGACTGGTCATTTTCCAAGGTGATCTTCCGAGGATATTTGTTTTCTTTGTTCTTAGGCAGAGAGCAGCACAGTCATCTTAAACTCAGGATCTTAATTGAAAGGGTCTTTATGTGGTTGGAAGCATCCAGGAGTGCTTTAATGTGCTCTTTTATGCTTAATGCTCATTGATGGCCTCACAACATTTAATCAAGACAGACTGCCTCGCTGAAGTGTGCCTTTAAGACACAATACAGTGCAGTACTTATATCGCAGGCCATTCGATGTAAACTAGCCAAAGGATAGAGTTTAAATGGAAACTGAGTATTAATGTAATTAATGATTTATGACTCAGGGATCAGCGTGCCTTCATCTCAATATCAAGATCGATGACCCCCTCACCCTGAGAATCAATTTTTAAATATCTTTACTGGAAAATGGACAGGAAAATGACCTGCTTTCACTCATTACCAGCCAACCAATCAAGTGATTATGTGTAATGAGTTGGAAAATATCAGTGGTTGATATCAAAGCAGAGGTGGGTTGCTGCACTGCAATGTGCAGCCTGTGTTCATGTGTGTGAAGCACTGGGTTTTACATTTCACATCCTTACTGTAACTGCTTTTATAGCTTTGCAAAACACACATTTCCTCATATGGATTTGCCCTTTATTATCCCGCTGTTTCTGTCATATTCTTTAAAAAAAGAGCAGCAACTCTGGCGGAAAGAAATGCAGCAACGACAACGTGTGGTGGCAGACATTTATTAATGCATTGTTCAGGTCTAAGATTGAATCTACCTTGCTTACCTGCTCTTCCCAGCTTATCTGCTATCAAGTACTGCAGCTGGTGTTGTGTGAGCAATATGTGCGGGTTGTAGGAGTAAGTAGTACACTCACAGTGTAAAAGCACTGTACAGAAATGGCCCTTATCTATCTGTAAAACCATGCAAACAACAGGAATAACAGCAACCAATGACAAGTAGCTGTTGCTCATAAAAGCAAACAGTGTCTTGCTGATGGGATGACGCTGCAGAACCTACACAAGAGACTCGATGGCTTATTTGACAGAACTCAAATACTCAAACTTGCCAACACAATCCTTTACATATGTCCAGAAACCACCAGAAATGAATCTCCATATTAATGCGAGATGGGTTGCCTGGTTACATGGTTTGCCATTAAAAACCTTGAGGTGAGCACATCAAAGCTGCAGAAATGGCTGTGGGCTACTTGAATAACCAATTGAGGCCTGTTTTATAGTTAAGAAGTGGACCGGCAGTTAACGTCAGATATTTTTTAAATGTATCTTGATTGTTAGACACTGAGCAGATAAGAACATTATCTATTGAGAAACCCACTCCACTAAGCATCTGGCACAGATATGCATCATCAAGCTTTCAAATCAAATTCAGCGTAAATGTAGTGCACAGACAGAATCAAAGTAACTCAACCTCCAGGACATGTTCATTCACAGAGTGCAAAACACATAAATACACTCTAAGACAGCATTTCTCCCCAAAAACCTAAATGAACCACTAAACCATGGCCAGTATCCATCATAAAAACATCTATTTTCCATCCTGAAATCATCCTCTCATGCTTGTACAGTAGGTTGTGGGTGTGAGTATGTATGTAGTCGCTACTGTATGTTGGATTTTAATGTGAGGAGTGAGTTATGTTATCTGTATTTAGATACATTTTTCACAAATGCTAGAGATAAACAGATCCCCCCTTTTATTACATGGATAGCAAATAAGAAACATGTAATAATAATAAACATTTTAAGATTGATTTAAGATGCTGTTTGCTGCTGTTTTTGCATCATAGGATGAAAGAATATACCCACTGTTCCCATTGCCACACATTTGTCTAGTGAAACCATTAACCAGTCTTACAGCGCTGTGTGTTAAAATGGCCTCCACTTGCATGTTTGTGTGTGTGGACTAAACAGAGGAATGGGGGAGGGTTAACACTACAATCCCCCGCTACAAGTGCAACATACATAAAAATGTATGTACTCAGCATAAAAATTGTGTGTGCATGCTTGCACTGACAGAGTGGAAGGGGGGGGGGGGGGTAGCTGTATAGTTAATATGACAATTATTAGTATAACTGTTTTAGGAAGTCCTGCTTGTTGTTTGCATTACATGATACAGTGAAAAAAAGAGCATTTCATAAAATATCCTCAAAAAAAGTGAAGGCCATGTTTTTTTGCAACTACAAATTTCATTATAAGACCGCAATTATACCTGGTTTGGTTAAATTTGGGGTCATTATGTCCATAGTGTTTTGAGTCAGTTTAAGTCAGGTTTAAGTTAAGGTATAACCAAACTTCATGTCCACATTTATCTGCAATTTTTGTTACATATATAAATATAAGCATGGAATACAACTGTGCAACCCTCAGCAGAAGCACTGCAGCGAAGCACCCACTGTGGCACCATTTAGTGTATCTATGACTCTAATCTGATTATTAAATTTGAGGATGATACATCTGTGTGGGTCTCATCAATGCCGATGATGAATCATCCCTCAGAAATGAGATTCAGAATCTCATTAATGCAAGGACATAAATTAACAAGTGAATATTTCAGACCGAAATGCAAGAATGACAGAACGTTGAAAAAAAAATGTTTTCTTTATGTATTTTTTATGATTTTTTCAGTTTCACCGTTGTAATACAGGCCTTCTAGTGGTGAAGAAAGTCCAAAAGCACTTAAGGGATTTTATATTTTTAGAGACAGTCTTACGTTTGGTTGGGACAGTAGCGTACTTCAAAACATCTAGAGCTGAAAGTGTTTTTTGATCAAAGTTTTAGTAAGATAATCAAGGATGTCTCCTTGGGACCCCCTGCAAAAGGCTATTGCATACCTTTTTCATACAAATGGGGGTATTCCTGCTGCTGTTTTTGGAGCTTGACTTACAATAATAAATGGACAAATACATTATCAATCATAAATGTGTAAAAACATTTCCACTGTTCCTTCCTGGTCTTGTGTCATTTGGCATGTACTTTTAAATTACACTCTTAGAAAAAAAGGTGTCCACTCAGTATAATAGCACACAAACGGCACTGAGAGGTGAACTTTAAGAAAAAAATTCCACTCCAAAAAAATCAAAATGTCTCCTTATTTACTGAGTGCAATGAAAATGTTGAGGTTCAGCTTGTATTGATGAGCAGATCTTTCTATGGTTGCGGTGCTGTTCAGGTACAAGCTATTTTGCTGTTCATTTTCGGCATTTCAAAGAGATTAGAGCGACTACACTCAACAGCAGACTTCAATTTGGGCGAAGAGGGTGAATCTAGAGCGTCTCCATGGGGGGGATAAGAAGCTCTTCTTTGTTGCAGCCCCACTTTTTGATTTTGGCTGAGTGGATTCTTACAGTATCCTGCCTTGTGCAGCTTTAAGCATTCTGCCCCATGGTGAATGTAAAGTCTGTTGTTGTTGTTGTTGTTGCAGCATACATAGCTACAGGATACTAATACTTGTCAAAGTGTTGTGCTGAAACACCTTGGAGAATAGTCTGAAGTTAGCATTGGCAGAAGATGAGTGAATTTCCTGTCCTCGGAGGCTTACATATACATGAAAAAAACAGTTGTAGTGGTAGGTGTTGGCTGGCAGCAGTAATCGTGATAATGCAAATGAGATGAAAGCTGTGTTGGGGTTTGGCACTTGAGGAGACACTTGAGAGTGAAAATCAACTGAGAAGGCAACAATGGCTGTATTGTGATGGATCGTAGTGGAAAAGAGAAAGTTCTGTTGACCATCGGAGACAAACATTGTTCTCGCATCAGTGCTCAGTATGGCTGGTTTAAAGGTGCCAGTGGGTGGATGTGAGGGTTTGCTCCACTAATATCCAGCAGGTGTTCTGGCCTAAATACAGATTGTATAGGGAGGTAAATTAATTTTTTTTTACAGCTCTACTGATGGATGATCTCAAGCTTAAGTCTAGGTCACATTTAAAAGCAGGTGAATGTAGGAGATACACATTTAAAATATGTCTTTATACAAAAGAGGTGAAAATATTTCTTCATTTAATGGATTCAAATTCTGTCTAATTCAAGTACATTTACCTGCCGAGATTTACTTTACTAATACAGTATGTATTGTGCTGCATACAACTATATTCCAGCATATACTTCATTCATATAGCATTGTAAAGCTGCATGCAGATTTAGCACCTAACATAAAATCCCTCTGAGTTCATCAGAGCAGCAAATGTTAAAATTAATCCAAATATAGGGGGAAAATGGATTAATCACTGTTAAAGAAAATGCAAATAGATGAACTTGCAAAAGCTTAAATTCTGTGAAGATGCTGTGGGGATTTGCCATCTTTAATTTACACCTGAGGAGCCTCTCGTGGTTCCTGCAAATGCATTTGCAGTCTAAGTTTCTTGGAAATTACATGCCTGAGAGGTAAGGTTAGCTTTCATTCCATTACCTAATGCACAGTAATTTAAAAGCTCAAGCTTGGTCCTTGAATTACAATCTGAGATGATGGCAGATAGTATTTGACATTTGCTCTACATTAAGTTAACTCATTTAACCATTAAAAGAACAGCTTATTCAGCCTCTCAGTGTTCAATTCTTATTACAGTACACAAGGGCCAACACATGCATCTGTAGACTTTGGAGACTCTCTATTCTATTCTATTGACCTTCATAACACAGTATTTCCTTTAAGATGTCCTGGATTCCTTCCACGATGATATATTGATACAATAAAGCCTCCTAAACCCAAAGGTATTGTGTTGCAGTGGTAATGTGGTGGGCTGCTTGTACAGTAAGAGGCAGATTTTAATTGTTGCAAGCTGTTAGAAACCCCCCGCTTGTGTGAAAGGAACCCCAGGAAAATACATTTTATTGACATAATGTCCAATTATGTTTATTAAAACAGAGTATATCATATCCTGTTTGTTTTGCCTGGACTGGTCAAGCTCTGTATTAATCTAATGGTGAACATGGGAGTGGGTGCTGTTTATTACAACATAAGGAAAGAACAAATAAAGGAAACTTTCCCTTATTTTGTTTCTTTTTAAGAATACTGATAGCTTATCTTCATATACCAACACAGATTGTAAAAGATCTGTTAGTGCCTCTGATTGATTTCATCTTTTCATCAGCTTAAAAAAACATATAATACATCTGGCATTACATTGACAAGAAAATCATCTTGAAAGACATTAATATTTTTAAGGTTTTGATTGGACCTAATTGAGATGGATTAAAAGTATATAATACAAGTAAGGCCTTTATTTGCACAACTTACAGTACAAAACAGTAATGGAGAGTAATTTACAGACAGAGAAGCATATCCAGTGTCTCTAACTAAATTAGGACTGCAACTAACGATTATTTTTATTATCGATTAATCTTCCAATTATGTTTTTGACTAATCGATGAATAGTTTTGGACTATAAAACATCAAAATTGTGAAAAAAACGTTCAACACAATTTCCTATATTCCACAGTAACGTCATTAAATGTCTTATTTGGTTCAAACAACAGTCCAAATTTATTATTATAGTTAAAAAAAACAGCTAAAAGAATCACCTCATGTGTTGGTTTTTAAGAATAATTTATTCACAATGAAGAGGCTGAGAAAAGCAGCAAACACTCTAATTTGAGAACCTGAAACCATTAAATTTTTGGCATTTTTGCTTTTAAAAAAGACCTAAATGATTAATCAATTATCCAAATATTTGACAATTAATCTTCTGACAAATCAACTCTAAACTAAATGTTATAGGCCTAAAACAATATTAAACAGTACCAAAACAGGCACAATAGATAAATGCAAGACCCTTCTACTCTTAGTATCACTGTCATGCATATATTTTAGACATTAGTGCACGACTAAGAATAAATTAGTGCTTTTGATTAATCCTTTCTAGAGATAAATGTTTTAATGAATTAAATGGCAATATATTAATATGAATTTTAATATGTCTTGTTCACTGCTGACCTGCAGTGTTGTCTTGTAACAAAGTTTTTTTGTTTTGTTTTGTTTGGTCTATTTCCACTGTTAGCATGTGTACTAGATTTAAATGTTTGTATCAATACTGCACTTTAACAATCAGACAGTATTTTATGATGAGTGAATTGGTTTGAAATTGTGCAGCGTATGTGAAATGTTGCAGGTATGGATCTGTGTAAAAAAATTATGGAAAAGGGAAAATACTAATTGCTGCTACACTCTTCAGAAAAGGTGTCAAGGTGTAATCATCTCGAGTGGAAGCTCCCCGTCTTTGTTCCCAGGACTCAGAGCTGCTCATTTTCACTCTAGCAATCAAGGACTGATTCACACCTGGAACAGCAGGTGAATACAATGATGAGTAATTAACTGGCTGGAAAACTGTAATGAACTTTGATGATACCCAGGAGTTAAGTGGTCCCTTACTCTCTCACTGGTTTTGGCACTGTGATAACTGTATGAAAAATGCTCCCTTTAATTTCACATGAATCCATTGTATTTACATTTGTCATAATTCAGCTTGTCATAGCAAAATAGGTATAAAATCAGCTTTTTAGTCAAAACTGAATTCATGAGATTCATCAGTATTTATTCACCTCCTTATAAATGAATGTTGGACTCATCCAGGAATCATACAATTTACTGGTCAGAGGAAATGCACCTAAACCCCTCTCCAGAAGGACACTTTGTAAGAGAGCTTAAGCATTGACGGTCACATCCCCCACCAGTGGGACAGAAGGCAACATGGCAGCATGAATGTTGTCATGCAGAAGAGGGGGAGGCAGTAGAGACCAAAGTGCTCAGGGCTACTTTGTGCTGTGATTCATGTAATTTAATTGTTCTGTTTGAGTTTTGTTTTAATGTTTTGTTATTTGATAAAACTTTTTAGAGTCTACTGATCTAGCCGGGACTGTGAATAGTTAAATAAGCAGCAGTTGTCCTGTTCTGTATTATACTGCATATGGGTAGTTGCTGGTAGACAGTTAGGTAATATTTTACAACTTATGTTTACATTAATGTAGCAGTGCCTGACTGCAGTGCTTAATAAAGAAAAAATCAATTGTTTCCTGCCTACCAACCTGTAATTATGGAATCATGCTATCAGCTATTCATTTCCTCTCTGGTCCACCATCATGCTGCTGTTTTCTGCTTTCCTTTATTGATGCGCTCACTTTTTTTTTTTTCCATTTTTACCCATCCCCCTCACTTTCTCCTCTATCTTCATCTCTATTTCACTCCTTCTCTTACTTGCTGTCTCAGTGTAATGTGATCCAGGAATGATGCTGGCAGCCCCAACTGTGGCACTGCAATCTCTGCTCTGCTCTGGTTGCTAGGCAGCCTGTCTGAGACAGGGCTCGGTGGTGATGCACCTCCCTCTCCGTCTGCCTCCAAAAAAAAGAGAGAGAGGGAGAGAGAGAGAGAGAGAAAGTGGCAGGGCTGGCCATCAGGCCATCAGCCAAAATTCAGATGATCCCTCCAAATTTCTCTGTTTTCAGAATGAGCTGCTTCACATCTGCAGTGCAGCAGAGCATATTGTGAGTGTGGGGGGGTATTAGGCGGGTACGGATTTGTAACAAAAACACAAGTGCTAACATACAGGACAGTGTGACGCTGCCCACCTTCTGATGTGTTTGTGATGGAAAATGCTGTGTGCAGATTTTGTGTCATCGCGCCTAGAATGAAACCCACCATGTGTGGCTAACGCAGTGGGCTGCTGGCAGGTTGCCCAGGTGTGGGATATCGGTAGGGGAGTAAGGTTACTAGGAAGAAGCTGCATGATCTGCTACAGTAGAGCCGCTATGAGTCATGGCTCTGGTTGCTCCATGTGGTTGTGGAGGATGACCGCCTTGCTCATCAATGTACAATGGCGACATTTTGAGGCCTCTGTTTCTCTGATGTCTTCACTTTGCACTCGTGGGCGTCACACATGTTATGAGATTTACAAGATGTGGATATAAATTGTCCACATTTGGCTTAAGATTCATCTGTGATGGAAATAATGGTCTGTGTCCTTGGAGACGAGAGTCTGTCATTTACACGATTATGTTTTAAGGACAGAAAAAAAGAAAAGTCGACAATAATCAGGTTGACAGTAGATTCTAATTGTGATATAAACATTATCAACCTCTGACATTGTTTTCCGCTGCTTTTTACACATGAGAAGTTAGGACTAACAGCCGTGTCTGTATCTGTGTTTGTGTCTGCAGAAGTACAGGTACCAGGATGAGGAGACGCCCCCCTTGGAGCACAGTCCAGCACATCTGGCTCCAGGGAAAAGTGCCGAGATGCTTCACATGAGTGACAAGAACCTTGCTGCCATGGAGGCTATACATGGCTACACACCACACACACATATCTCTCCTGTCAAGGTAAGGCACAGGCTCACACACACACACACACACACACACACACATTTATGTACACTGTTGATCAATACCTAACACTATTACAACAGCACGATACACTCAGCTGTCAGCTCTGTTACTGTGCTAGAATAAAAACACACTCTATCTTCTTGAAAGGCGAACATACGGTAACACACTGCAGTGTGCATCACACACACACTCCTCAACCAGTAGGTCACAATTATATCTTTATCACAGCATAATCTGTGTGACATCAGTGACATCATTTTTGACCTCATATTCACTGTTACCACTGTGAGCCACTCAGTATAATTACTGCCCTCTGTGTTTTTAAGTCCATAGTCCACATATTTTCTTCCAATCAAAACATATCTAAAAGTATACTAACTGAGTATTCAAAATGAGTCATTACAATAACATCCCTAATTACTTACAATGCATTAATCACAAGACAGATTGATAGTAATGTTTTATTCATTCTAATTTGCTTCATTCAGAGACATAACTCTAAGATTGTTAAATTTATAGTAAGAGTTTAATTTAGCCCATACACTGTTGCAATATTACAACACATTATGTTATAACTTAAATGGAGTGTTGTTTTGAAATGAACCAATTCTTAAATATAAACACTTTAATGGGAATGTAATATATTTATGAGGTCATTTGATATCAGAGCTAAGCAGCCTGAAAATCAAAGTGCAAGTGGACACAAGGTGCCTTCAGGGTTTAGTAATCTGATAACCTGAACCACATCAGGATGTGGTCGGAGATCCATTTATTGTAATTGATTACAAAGTGTGACAGCAGTAATGGATCTAATATATATATATATATATATATATATATATATATTAATGTATGTATGTATGTATTTTTTAATGGAAAAACTATAACAACAAATAGCATAATTGGCACATGCAGTCGCAGAGACAGAACCACGTACATTTATGAGGAAAAGTCTGTGATTCCTCCTCTAATCCAATGAGACCGATCATTTTCCATGAAGTGACATAAAGCTTTAACACTGGACACATGCGCTTACGTTTTAAAGGGGAAAAAGTAATCCAGAACTATGGGTGCAAATACAAGGTACAATTATAGCAGCTCCTAGTACAGACACTGAACTTCTACTCAGACAGATATCTTACAAATGCTAAATCTAATCGAGAGAAACAAACCCCTATGAGACATCGACACAGGCAACACCGGAGCTGAGGGTCACGCGGTGAACGCATACGGCTGACATCAGTAGGAACATGAGCGCAGTCACTTTGCCTGGAGTGCATTAATGAATACATACTGCAGCTACAAACGCAAGCAGGTGTAAGCTATATTGCCCACTTAATAATGATCCATCTCATATGCCTACTCATGTTGTTTAACTGCCTCACTGGCTTTTAAGACTTAAGAGTTCCTGTATTTATTTGCTTTGAGGGGGGGAAGTGTTTCACTATTTCCCACATGGGAGTACCATGAAGTCCCCGGGGAGCAGATATGTCCATTAAAATGCTCCTTTTTTTAATGAGCAGAGAGAGACGAGGCTGAGTTATTGTGCTTTACCGCTGCTATTTAAAACATACAGAGCCTGTTCAGCGTGAGCTGCGGCAGCCGTAGAGAGTTCTCCTTGAGGGTGCTTGAGAGGGGGCTCGGTTTAGGAACACTGTCAAACTGGTGAAGAGTAGTGACATTAGAGAGTCAGCTCCAGGTATCGTGGCTACTAGGAACAATTCGTTTAATGACACAGTGCGCACACAACTTACTCTCAAAGAGACAGATTTTTAAATGAGCATCACATCAGCATATCACATTAATACAGGTTAATGAAACTGCACTGTATGACAGCAATCAGCCGCAACCTGTTTTACGTAATACTGTGCCATTTGAAACCTACAGTTAAAGTACAGGTTACTTACTGCTGTAGCATCACTTTTCAGTGAGTTTTATATAAAAAGAAATGTATGTCATGAATCCAAACCACTCTCTCATTTCACTTGATTTACATTAAACTGTTTTTATATTTCTTAAATGTTGCTTTTGTCTTACGTTTTACACTGAACACCAGTATAAGCAGCTGACTACTGGGTTGTCAGTAAACGGAGACAGTTCAGTTCAGTATAAACAATAAGTAATGAATAATACTGAGAGAAACCAGCACCGGCCATAATTTGGTTGTGGTTGTTTCGTCAGTGTCTGCTGTTGGAGGTTCACAACAGAAGGGTGGAACATGTGAGTCCTGTGTGACCTGCTCTAATGTTTACTGCTTATGTTAGACCAGTTGGTCTTGTATTTAATATAAATACTCATTCAACACATTGTCATCATGACAGAAACTAGTACTGTTTAACAATTCAAGAACATATTGTTTACTTTTATGAAGGGTGGACAGTATGCTGTCCCTTACTGGTCTTTCTCCTTGGTTGGATTAATTCTCATTGTCCCAGTGGAGTTTGTCATCCAGCACCATGCCAAGGGATCAGTAATTATTCAGGGTGATGATGGGTGCACCATTTATTATGGTGACAGGGACGGAGACTTGCTCCTTTCCCTAAAATTCACCATTATGAGGTCATTTAAGTCTGTTTAAGAGAAGATTTTGAATGTGGTGTCAGCCCACTGGTGCTTCAGATCCATTACATGACTCATTCAGTCATTTCCCAGAAGCTTGTGGTCTTGGAATTGTTTTTTTCCATCAATGTATCAGTGTGTCCACATACAGGAGATGAAGTATTTTTTCATGCCAAGTAAGAACTACATTGTAAGTAAGAAGTTAGTATCCATAAAAGGTCTCAAGATAGATTTCAGGATATGATAAGGCTGGAGATATTCTATATTTTTCTTATTGACAAATCACATGAAAAAACCAAAATCAACAATGAATGTTTGCTACCAACAAATATTGTGTAAGTAGCCAAAATCTGAATTCGTCTGTGCTAGTTTTGTGTCCAAAAACTATTAAAAACTCATCCATGAGCCACATTACTGCACCAAAGTCAATACTGAGTCAATCCCACATAAACTGTACTGCTACCGTAAATACTCACTACAGCACGAAATGTGTATTAATCCTCAGCTAAAAATGGTCCCAAACAAATGCACTATTCACTGCTGTTTGAGTAACGTTTGCTAAGAGCAACAGTGCCCAGCTGTTTTGGGAAATTACTGAGCCTTTTAAAAAAAAAAATCTAACTATGTATTTGTTACCTGTTTCAAAACATTTGCACCTTCAGTAGGAAATAGCCCAATCCTTTAATAGTCACAACTGCTAACCATAGCCAGTTCTCTCTCAAGGTACATAGTCATAAATTGTATACTTTTGACATTTAGTCCTGTCCGTGATGCCCAAATTTAGCCTATGTTAGGGCTTTTCACAGCTGGGAAATTAGCGGATACTGGTTACTGGTTTACATAGGATATGATATTTACATCGACAAGTCAAGCTCCTGCATACCTGACCTGCAGTGTTGGTGACACAAGCATAGAAAAAAAAGCAATATAACTGTAGACTGTTTGCACTTTAACATCATTTGTTAATAGGAATTTTGTTAAAAATGTTTTTGTAAGAGGCAAACACTTCAGTGACGGACTTCATCAGGCATCAAAAGTTGAATATTTCTTAATATGCATGGATATCCCCCACATGCTACACAGCCGAATCGCTTTACTGGCTGTACTTACATGTCTTAATCATTGTTATCATGATTCATGGATCATTTCACTGAGATCAGGGGACAAAGTGCATTTTGCTGGACGGCTGCTTTTATACAAGCGGTCTATGATAAAGGAAGGGGCAGAAACATCACTGAGAGGCGGCCGAACTGAAGAAGTTGTAATGCAACTTTATGACTACTCATCAGTCAACGGTGTTTGTTTAACATGACTTTATGCCCTGAATTAGCTCAGTGTTATTCATGTGTTTTTCTATCATGCTTCTCTAGGGCCTAGGAGCTTTCGCTAGTCTTGATATTGTTTTACCCACCTATCAGCAAAAATAAGTTTAAGACTTATATATGACCACATTTAGTACTGAAAACACACAGATAAAGAAGATTATTTACTGTTTAAATGCTTACGGCCATTTAATATGCACTGTTCCTTCCTTGATGTGGATTTCCTGACACCGTGTGCCTGAAAATAAATCAGTCTATTGCTCAGCTATTATGATATTTAGTCAAACAACTCATTGCACGCATATTTACAGCACTCGCTCCAATAATATCCGCATTTTATTTGGATGAATCTTGAGTGTTTCGTTTTTGTACAAAGTGAGAGTCTGAAACATTTGGAGAACAGAATCCTCTATATCTTAATCTTCAATAGATGATTTGTTTGACATGCTCTGTAACTAGCCTGAGTGCATTCATTTACAAACGTTTTACTATGACACACAGAAACAGCAAATGCAAAATCAGCTTGAACATGTTACAGATCAAAGATCTACAGTGTAAGACTCTAGTTTGGTTGCTCCCTCACCACCTCGTTGCCTTTATACAACAAAGGCGCTTCTGTTTGGAGGAATGTGTGGTTTAAAAAGTAGGCTGCAAAAACATTTTCTTCACATCGTCCCTCCAGACATATGTAATACTTCTGTGCAAAAACACACCTAAAATCATGAAGCGGTTCTGCATCACAAGAGCGTCCCCTTCCCTCCTCACTGAGACTTTGAATATTTGCAAAAAAATGGTGTTCAGAATGTTAACAGATAAACACTGAATCAAAACTTAAGAGTGAAATACAAAACTGTCTTATGAACGGCAACATGCCGTATATGAAGTGGTGGTGGTACAGTAAGTGAAATTAAAATTACAGGAATAATAATATCCACAGTATTATAAAATTCAGCCTGGAGGATATATTTTCCTACCACATGGAAGGCGAGCATGTTGATGTTGTTCACGATGTTTTGGGAACCAGGATTGGCCCTATTTCTATTTCTGGAATACTGCCATTATTTATGAAGTCGTGTGTTCCTCTTCACGGAGAGCTGAATGCACTACCAAGTATCAAGGTCTGGGCTCACTATGCTCAAAAGTGAGTTGTTTGCAAGATTATATGTTAGTGGAGGGCGTCCATGATGGTTTTAATATCAGTCTCAGGCAGATGGACGACTGAGGACCAAACACTGTTGGGAGCCATTTTGTTTTTTAGCCACTCAGACGCACGTCAATGAGCATGATCATGTGTATTCTGATATGTCTAAAGGGATGAAGTATAACAGATTATCCATCCTCTGGGTAATTTATGATGATGATGATGATGATGATGATGATGATGATGTGGTGGTAGCTGGCTTATCTGCACTTTGTGTTACTCCTCCGCTACTATTCCCTCCTCACACAGTGTCATGGTGACCTCATGCAGGGGGGGCTCAGTCTTGACATGTTTTTGTTTTGTGACCCTGTTCGTTACTGTGTGTTATGGTGAGTATGTTCTAATGGAAACTCTGGTCTGCGTCAATTATCGTTTCACACCTCTTATTATTAGTTGTATGCCTCTCCTTCACCTCTCCACACTACACAATCACCCTCCCCCCACCCCTCTCCCTGTTTGTGACTGGTTTAAAACCTGAAGTATTTCTCTATGACATTAAATAATAATGACTAAAGAAGCAATAATCAAAGATAAGGTAATGAAACACCTTTAAAACTCAGTTAATCTGCTTCATCAGGACAGTTTGGGTGCAGTTTGATCAGATGTGATCGACAGCGGCGACATACATGACAGCACTTTTTCCCGACAGCACCCCGTCTACTTCAAACCAGTAAGAAGAGCAAAGAGAAAAATATAAATAAAGAAGTCTCTCATGAAAAATAACCAGAACTGTTTCGACTTCTGTTACAAACACATTCAATCTTATGTTCATATAAGATAACATACACACTCTGATGATTAAATAATTCAGTAATGCTCTATTTTCTGCTGCTGTTAGCATCTACTGCTGATGTGCCGCTGAGCAAATGTCTCCCCGTCCAAAGTGTCTCCAGAGGAGCCATTAACAGCAGGCCATGTCTATATTAGGAGAGAGAGGTGCACAGATAGTGTCTGTAAATACCAGTATCAGCACTAATCCACCTCCCAGGTACTCTTACTTGGATCAGCAACTACAGCTGTCCCAACATTCATACTTTAATGATGTGCTTTGCTGCAATACTGAACTTTTCCAGTGGGAGGAAAAGCGTCTCCTGACATGTGAAAATGCTGCACTGCTGCTGTTTGTAGAATTCATAGGCACACGGTGTATTGTTTTTTTTTTTTAAATTTGGAGTTTATTTCTGTCTGCAATCAATAACAGAAAAAATTAGAGATAACCACGGCTGAAAACAACACAATAAGACAACTTAAAAGATTCCTGCAGTCTGAAAAAGGTGTAGGCTGAAGCTGCAGCTTTAATGCCTTCTAACAACACGTCATATTTGACCTCGAAAGTAACATCAGTCATCAAACAATAAAGACAAAACAAAACAAAACAATAAAAAAAAACACAATTACATATCCTGTACCCTGTCCTTCTATGCCAGTGTTTGTTTCTGATCATCCCTTTTCATATTTGTTCAGTTATTTTTAAACAATTTTTTAGCTCACTGAGTATTCAAATGTCTTCAGTTCCTTACTACAGCTCTTCCATAAATTCACTCCTTTGACTGAATACAATGATACTTGACATTCATTGTTTTTTGAACATGCAAATCATATTGACTTTCTCTCTTGTTAAACAACTTTTGGACACTCTCAGGTAATAATTGGCTTTTTGCTCTATATATTATTTGAATCGTTTTGAAGTCGACCTTTAAATCGACCTTTAGATCTTTACATTTTAGAGCCTTTAATTCAATCATCTGCAAATAATATAAGTTTTAATATTTTGGAAACCTCATATATATCATTTATGTACAGAATAAACAATATTGTTATTGTTTAGAGTAGCAGCTTTAGCTGTGCAGGGTCAAATCCATTCTGTTTTAACAGACATAATGACCACACTGTTATTTATTGATTAACTGATTCTGAATAAGCTGCTTTTCATTAACATATCAATAAGATAACAATGACTAGGGGCAAAAAGCTTTATCCTCCAGCATATTGGATTAGATTAGATTCAACTTTACTGTCAATGCACAAAGTACAAACACTGAGACAATGAAATGCAGTTACGAACATTATGTACGGAATACTGGGTGGTATAAATATGTAAACGCAGGGAAGCAAAGGATATAACTAAAACATGTAAAAGTATATCAATAAATCATAAATATTATGAGTTAGGATGGATATGTACAATATAATATATGTAGATTTATACATGTTAGAGGGGGACATATATATGTTATGTATTTTAATTTTCTAAATTTGTGGTTTATTATGTGTATAATGTCATCAATTAATAAATACAAGCAAGTGACTCATTTGTGTAAGATTCTATAACAGTTTAATAGTCCAAATGTCTTTAAATTCATGTATGAAATCTAACAGAATGACATGTAAATATAGTCAGTGTACAGATGTTATACAACTCTGTGCTATATGCTGTTTATGTGGAACACTACTGTTGATTTTCTACATGTCATGTATGTTATTATATTATGATAAAATTACAGTACAGGCAGTTAAGCTATCAGATTCAAAGCTTGTAGAATCAGCTTATTACAGATATTTTAAAATTTAGTATCAATATTCATAGTAGCTGATCTTGGTCCTGCATCAGTTCTGGTGACCTGGTTTTGGTGGATCATTGCTGTGAACCCAGATGTGAATGTGACTGAGTGTCATAGATGAACCTGTCATCTTCCCCTCTGATCAATAAAAGAAACTGAAGCTGTACCCGCTGTTCTTCCCTTGTGCCCATCCGCATGCCCCGCACAATTACCCTCTCCCTTCTGTTGTTTTGCAGCCAGTGTTGATGTCTACAGGACACACTCCAATGTACACCTCCGCTGTTTCCACACTGGTAAGAGCACAGCGACCCGTGCCGCTCTATCACCCTTAAAGTTACCGCTATCATCATCAGTCATCACCATCAGACTTGTGTCCTCATTTCCAGTCTTTTGCTTGGTTTGGTGTCACTCGAAGTTCGGCTGTCTGATCGCGACGGGCCGGCTGCCCGATTCAACGCCATTTTATCTGTACTGCCAAAGAGTATGAGGTCATCTGTTTTCTGATTATATCAATGTGTTCATAGTCATTGTCATTCAAACCTTTTTTTGGCTGACAGATTTGTTCATCTTGTACTCTGTGACTATTTTTGGGGCCTGAAGTCACATGACTGAAACTGAAAAGCTTTGAAATATTGTGCTTCCATTAAACTATAATGTTGAAATAATGTGTTATATTCATATTTCTATGAATGCATATCAGAAAAATATGCATTGTGGATCAGTCCACTGTTTACATGTAAAGAAGCGCAAATGGTTTTGTTTTGTTTGTATTTCTTGTGAATCAGTTTCTCAGGTTGGATTGTGTGCGCACAAACACACACACACACACACACACACACACAGAAAAACTCTCCTGAAACATGCAGATCAGTGGTAAAGTACCTATGAGTCTATGAGACAAGATGAAACTAATCCCAACACGCTTCGCTACGTGAGCTTCGCTATGGCTTGAATGTGATATGTTGAAGGTGTCGTGTGTCATGAGGGTTTGATGGACAGTCAGATATACTGTATGTCATCTCTTTGCAGGGCAGACAGAAACCTGTAGGTGTCAGTGTTAGACTGTGCAGAGTGACTCTCATAACCTTGAAAAGATGGCTGTGCTGCTTTCTTAATAAAACATTTTTATGATCAGACAGGTTGCATTAGCCTCTTGAATTGCCCTCATGATCTCGTCTGTCTTGCAAAGGCAAAGAAAAAAAAAATGTAATGGCGGAGGAATTCATACTAAAGTGCAATTAGCCAATCCCTCCAAACAAGCAGATTATTATCCAAACATCTATAAGTTTGAATGAAAAAAGCCAGTTAGAATTATTATTTTTTAATCAGAATAGAATTGATTTAAAAGGAAAAGACAAATTTATTGAAAAGAAACAAGTTGTTGAACAAGTAGATACATCATTTCTTTGTCTGCTCGTGTGCTTATAATTAAACTGTTTTAACATATGGGACATTCTGCACCCTTCTGCATAACATCATCACTCAGAAAAAATGTGTTTGTATACACTCCCTCACACATATAGAGTAGTTCTCTCAGTCTGCGTATGCGTACGTTAAATTTCCCACACTGGTTTGGTAAAGTGTGTACTGTCTCAAAGATGCATTGCAGTAAAGTCTATGGTGCTGGTGTCTTTGCAGCCGGTGTAGTACTCGTGTGGTTGTCATTGATGTGTGGGTGGTGTCGTCAGTCTGTCTCTTTATTGCTTTAATGGTGTGGGGTTTGCCAGTACCACTCCAGGCCCCATTGATTTATGGGTAGGATTGTCTCTGGAAGCACTGCAATGGTTTGGCAAAGTAAGAGGAAGATCTTTGGGTTATGTACATGATTTAGTGAAGAGGTGCTTTAGCTTCAAATGACTTTTTTTTTTTTAAACTTAGAGCATAATGTAATTAGAATTTTTTTTTTTTTTTTTGGCCTCACACTGCTCAGAACTTTTGATATTGATCTGTGCTCATATTAATGAATCTTCCCGTCTCTTCTACTCTATATTATAACTGTGCTGTAGTATTATGAGTCTACATAATATGTTGTGACAGGATGTGCTGTGTCGTTACAGATCCAAATAACTGATTTTATATACCACACTGTATATGATTCATAACATATAGTGATTTCTATACAAGGAGGAAAATCCATAATTTATTCCCTTATCCTAAAATGATTGTCACCCCTCCACTTAATTAATATTCGGGTGTCATTAGACGTGTAGTTTGAGGTGGACCACAGTGCCTAATTAATTGACTGAGAGATCTATCATGTGGCTCTCTGACAATCGGCTGGATTCGTCTGTTCCACGGCCCGATTTCCCACACGGCTGCTGTCAAAAAATGCATGTTAAACTACAGTGAGCTTGTTTAATATTAATGGAATTACCGCTACGACTGTACATGTTATGGCAAAAACTGTAGTCTTGACTGAGCCTGCTATGATATGAAACTTAGCTGCAGAACGTGATTTAGTGTATATTTTCCAACCATCCATGGCTCCATATTTTTCTCTTGTTCATTGTAACATTGCCTTTCTCTCTTTTTGTCAGTATTGTTAACGGTCACATGGTTGAACATGTACAAGGCTAATAAAAAGGCACAATGTCTATCCAGCTTCATGAATGAAATATGTTCTTTCTCCTTGAAAAATTCATGGATGTATTTTTTTATATCTCTGCATTATGTTTGCCTAGCATAGAGCTGGACGACTATAGAGTTAAGAAAAGTTGTTGTTAAAAGGGTTGTTAGAAAAAACTAAGGCTAGGATAATGAGTATAAAGTAGGGCTGCAACTAACGATAATTCAATAGGCAAAAAAAAAAAAAAAATCAATAGGCATCCAGTTATTGATATACTGATATACTATCTTTAAATCTGAAGAAGTGGAACAAATACCACAATTACCCTAAAACTCTTTAATATTCCATTCATTCTTGATATTTTGGATGAGGTGCACTCACACGCTAACAGCCCTGGAGGCACAGCGCTGTAGCTGCTCTCCTCTTTTCATTCACTGACAGAAATCTGCCTCAAAAATATTCTCAGGCAAAAATGTTTTTTAAACAATGCACACGCTACATTTATCTTGACAGATTGGAGCTCTTCGGCTGAAAACATTACACAACACATTTGCCATTTATCCTTCACCTCACGAGCTGGGAGAGAGAACCGGCAGGCAAGAGAGCTTACTGAAGACCCCCGCCGCCCAGTTTACGTTACACTCTGTCTCTTCTAATGAAAAGGGATGCGTATCACTTTCTCCCTCCTTTCTAAGCAGAGAAATATTCCTATACATACTTTTCACACAAATCCTCCTCAGACTAAACAGTCAACCCCTCGAAGATGAGTTTGACACTTGGAAAAAAAAAAAAAGGCAATCGTTTTAAAAGTAAGGATTTAATTACTGTTTTCTGTAGTGTTTCCCCAAGAGCTCTCTATTATACCCTCCCCTTTCTGCTCTGCACTCTTGTCTGGTCGGTATCTGGTTTCTATCTTCATTTTCTCCGTCCTCCTTACTTTTCTTTAATAAATGTTTAAATATGTCCCTGCAGCTTCGGTGTAATTACTGTGCAGCAGCAGCTCAGGTCCTTTGGGAAGGAGAGTGGAGAGAGAGAGAGAGAGAGAGAGAGAGGGAGAGAGGGAGAGAGAGAGAGAGAGAGAGAGAGAGAGGGAGAGAGAGGGAGAGAGAGAGAGAGAGAGAGAGGAAATATGCATGCAAAAAGAGGAGGAGAGAGCTGTTCATGCTGAATGGCGGAGTAAGACAGATAGAGAGGGCCTTGCAATTGGAAGGGTGAGAAAATTAGATAGGTAGACGGAGGAATTTTATTCAACAAAATGAGAACGTCAGCTGACAGCTTGTCCTTCAGCATGTCCTTACATAAGTCTGTTCAGTGTGTGTGCGTGCGTGTGTGTACTGTATATATTACACGCCTGTCGATCCATCTGTCTTTCAGAAAGAGAGAGCTCAAGTGAGCTGTGAGAAGCTGTTGATTTAAAAGAGAATTTTACTCTTTTTTACCATTTAACAATTTATTTGAGGAAAAGAAAAATAAATGGCAAGCATCATTAAATCACAACCTTTTCATCAACGTCTTTCTAGTGTTTCTTTCTAGTTATGTCCACGGTGCTGAATTTAATGCCAGCAGTAATGCTATAAGGCTTGAGCAGGACTGTAATGACAGTCTTAATAATGCTTCATAATGGCTCAAATTGATGGAATAAGGAAGAATTGTATGGTTTTCTGTGTTTAAAGATTTCACATCCTTACTGGACATGAATCGTATCATGAATTGATGAGATGAATTTGCAACTCTTTTGATTATCTATGAAAGCTGAGATTTTGGAGAAAGAATAAGAAAAACACTAGTGAGGTTTCACTATTCTGACTGACTCATTGTAGAAGTGGGGCTTACAGGCCTGCAGCCCCCCTCTCAGTTTCAAGTGCTTCCCTGGGACAAGTTAGTCCAGTTTGAGCTGCTTGTCCCTCTGAGTTCAGCCACAGTATAATTCCTCCCCCTCTCACATCACCAGCATCGACATTATACAGAGAGACAGCTAAGTAATTGCCATCAAACTTCCCTGCTCGCTCCTTATTCCCTCAGCAGTGGGGAAGGGAGGGGGTACAGTACAGTAGCAGCAGAAAATATGAACTGCATTCTCACTTGAGCACAGACCAGTAGCAGGGAGGCACCGCTATCGCAGTCCACTGGCACAGATGACGAGGAATGGAAGGATTTGTTTGTAAATGCTCATTTTTATTCTTGACGGGTGGTTTCTGAAGACAGGACGACTACGTAGGTCTCAGATAATGACGAGCCTTATTGGTGATGAGTAATTTTTAGAGCTTAAGTCTTGGTTTGGGGGACGTAACGGGGCTTCCTCAAATGAAGTCTCCAGCACCGACTCAGCAAGAAAGAGGAAGACACTAATTGGGCCATGCTGCTTCTGCAATTCTGGATTTAAAACTGCATTGATGTGTATCCTCTGTCCAAAGCATGTTGTCTTTGGTGTTATGTTTTATTTAGAATGAGTGGAAAGCAAAGCTTAAATTGAGGCAATTTGGATGCTCTGTGCTTTCTGATCAACTGTTATGGCAGGACTTGGACCTGATGGATCACCTTGCAATAATGCTTATGTGGGATTTTTGAAGGCAGACACTTCTACAGTGTACTTTAACTCTTCCGGCCACACGCCCAGTGGGTGTGTATGTCATTTTTTGGGGTTTGCTCCCCAGTTTCAACCACCATTTAGATTTCTGCACTGAAGCATAATGTTCATGACCGTGTGGTACGCCAAAAAGATGGGCTGCCGGTTCCTCAACAATGTACGGAAAGCCAAGAAACTTCGACATCATATGCTGGTAGGCATGTTTTAAACATGTTTGCTTTTTGCTATGATTGTACCTCTATATTTGGAGAAGTATGAAAATACTCTAGTGCCTAGTAGCACTGACGGGGTGTTTGTGGTTTTGCTCATGGTAGTAAGGCTTTGTTTTGTAGTATTTTCTCAGATACTGAGCTCAGGTCAAGGCTGTGGCTGAACCTACAGCTCATGATAGATATTTTAATCATAGTGGGGGCGGGCAGGTAGGTGTGGGGGTGGGGTGGGAGGGTGGGGAGGGGAGGCATGTTTGTGAGTGTGACTCTAATGGTGCAAAGGTGCAGTTTCTTTCTTTCGTTTTATATTGTAACATGGAAGTGAAGGCGGCCCACAACTCCACACCTTAACAACCCACGCACATAGACACATGCTACCACCTTTTTCCTGCACTCCACACATACTCCTGGGACTTAATAAGGAGCCAGTAAGTGAGCCAATGTGCATAATGTGACGTCCGAATTAACCTCTGTTACATCCTGCACTCAGCAAACGACTAAAAACCGCACAAAAATAAAGATGTAGCTTTAGCAGTGTCACAAAAATGACAGCTTCACGTTACAAAACACTTCACACACTCGTCTTCATACTTCCATTCATTTAAGAGCCCTAAAGTAAGGGTCAGTCTGGAGTTTTTGGTACTGTTATCTGTCTGTAACTCTTTCTTGCTCCCTTAAGAGGAAGAGCAGCAGTTTAGATACACACTAAAATTGTGCATTACCCGTAATGCTTGTATTTTTAATTATTGCAGTAAAAAAAAAAAAAATCATTAGACACACACCAATTCCTATGACATTGCGTATTTCAATAGAGGTCATTATCTTGCTTGTTGACTGGATGGCTTTCACGTATTAAAGGCTGCAAGGTGTGCAGGACATGCAGCGTTAAAGCCTCTCTAATGCAACCTTTGGTTTCTATCCAACGCCAGCTCACACATGACATCATCCCCTCTGATGGTATTGAATTATTCTTTGCACACTAAGACAGCAGTTTTAATTATCATCAGGCTTAACTAAAGAGGTGATTGACATATCTAATTATATTGTTATTTTACCTCCTTTGACTAAAAATGTCCATCATACTGGAAGCAGCTAGTGGCGTGAACACGGCACAGAATGTGTTATGAGCGTCAGACAGACAGTCACACATGCATTGATGGAGATTGTTCAAATTATTTGAAAGTCTTGTGATTCACAAATTCACAAGGGAGCAGTACAGTATGCAGCCAAAGCCTTAACAGATCCTGTACCTTATGTTTTCCAGTTCCAAATTGCCAATACTAACAATATTATTTAGCTCTGAATGGAAAAAAGGAATTGATTTAAACATGCAGCTTCACTCTTTTGCTGCTCTTTCCTCTGTACAGTGTATGCTAAAATACTGATACTTACTTACTAGATTATGATTAAATCACACAAAATAATGTGAAATCTGAAAATTAGTGCAAATAGAAATATCATCACAATTCTTTTTTTAAATTGCTGTTTTATTTGTCTTTGAATATGCATATTCTGGCACTTAGCTTCCTGCATATAAATCCTAAAGTCTCGGCGCGGATGGAATTTGTTCTGCTGCCTGTAGCGACATGGCAGAGGACAGGTTAGCTGAATAGGTGGTGCTCAAATATAGGTGGGCAATGGCGGCCAAACACCGTAAATCCTAACAACCGCGACGTCCAACGACTTGACAGAGCAGAGAGAGAGGCAGAGAGGGCTCTGTCAAAATCCCTGCAGGGAAACTGCCTGCTTTGAGCTTAGATTTCTGCTGGCTATACTCATTATTTCTGTCTGTAGATAAGGATGAATTTGACGTAATGTTCAGCAGCACGGCCCGTTGGACACAGCTACGTGGTGAAACTCTGCACAGGCGCTGTTATAATCGAACGGTGTGCAGTTAAAGCTGAGCTCTGGCATTTTGTGGAGGGCTGAGGGAGTTTTATGTCTTTACCTTATGTGGAAGAATAGATACAAGTAGTGAGATTCAATGTGACTAATAATGAAAAAGGGAGCAAAAGGATTGTAATGAACAGGCTTTTTTTAGAGCATTTTTATGACATGCTATAGCTGGGAAAGCACAGGTGTAATTAATAACCTTAATTACAACATAATTGTGGGTCTAGAGCCTTGTTATTGTGCATGCTGGCTCAGTGGGACACTGATTGAAACAGAGCCGTCGTTAATGTCATTACTTACACCTGTGCCTTTCCTGCAATGACATGTCACAATGTCTGCTATGAAAAAGGCCTGTTGAAAAGTACCAACAGAAAGCTGCTATGATATTCATATGTTTTGTTTGTTATTCAGACTGTAATAAGATTAGTATTCAATATTCATATTTCAGAATAAAAATGGGATCATGGAGAGCTGTTTTGCAAAAGCAAAGTATTTTTCCTTCGCCTCATTTAGGTTAAACAGCCATACTGACATGTAATTTACAATGATAGAAAATAGAGAATTATGAGTAGGTTTTAGGATATGGGAGGCTGTGAGCAGAAGCTGTAATTGTTTGCCAATTTTACTTGATAAATGACTTAAAATAAATAATACTAATTGATTAATAATCTGTCAAAGAATTGATAAACTGACTCATAATATTGGCACCTAAATGTGCTTTTAATACATCATTATATGACTCAAACTTGACCTTAGTGTTGGATATATACAGTATATAACTTCAGTTTTAGAAAAAAGAAGATATTAATCACTGTAATAATCTATAAAACACCAAGTGTTTCTTCTTTGGGTTCCCATGACAACTTAAATCTCTGAGAGCATAAAAAAAAAGAAGAAAAAAAAGAAAATTACTTCCCGTTGCATCACATAAAGATCACTGGGTAAATTGTTTTTCTTAAAAGCTGAGAAAATGTATTCAGTCTTGTGTAGTTGTTGTTTGTGTGGGTCTAAGAGCTGTCAGGTCTGTGAAGGTCAGCATGCTGATTTATGCTGCGGCTGCTGTTCTGTAAGCACTTTAGATGCGCGGCGTCTTCCCCATGCTAATCAGCGTGGTACAGAGCAACGAAAGAAATAAATACACGAGTTCAGATGGAGGAGTCCGACCAAAGAGTACTGTACATCATGGTGCGCATCTCATACCTTGATGATGAGAGTACATCCTGGAAAGAAGCATTAAAGTGTGTTAGGAAAAAAGTTATGAAAGAAAGTGGATTAAAAGGAGAGGAATAAGAAAGAATGTGTAGAGGTTAACGGTCACACTTCAGATGAGCTGACAGAGAGAAGTCCCGGCAGGTAAACCTAAACCGTATCAATGCCAAAAATCCTGTCCTCTCATTGACTTGCTGTCTTTTCTTTTACCTCTTTTATTCAACACATCACTTTGTCCCGGATGAATGACTTGCTGAAATGTTTGAGATTCAGTCTGGCTTTAAACCATAATGGTTGGAATATGGTTCTGGACTAAATTTGGAAAAGAATAACTGACTATCAAGTGAGCTGACATTATACTGCTTGATGATATTCAGACTAACTGTGCTGTCTGTCACTACCTTGTTACCGAATGACTGTTTTTTTTTTTCATTGTGTGCTGGGAGATTGCCACCATGTGCTGTCAGTGTGGCTGCACATGATTCACTGAGAGGTTTGTTTTGAAACGGCTGGTGGGCGGAAGGCGGACGTCCATGTCCACAGTATTCACTAGATAGCGACTTCCAGCATCAGTAATACAAGCTATACTGTAATTTAACCACTAGCTATATCAAGATAAGCCAAAGACCAAGAGTTAGGAAAACCAGGGAGGGGGGCTAGCATGAATTATTTCTGAGTCCATCATGGATGATAATAACAAATGGCCCTTGAGTAGTGCTCTCTTTCTTTTAGTAGAGCGACAACCATAGCAGAGTGAGAACAGTGTTGTCACTGCAAAGAGCCAAAATGGCCATCAGTCTTGGCTGTGACTGTAGGTTTCAGGGATATACTGAGAACTCATGCAGGAGCTGCCTCATCTTTGAGGTTCTGCCATTATTTCTTAATAATATATCTTCTCTCTCCGCCTCCAGGGAAATACTCCTCCAGTGGTGGTGAACACTGACACACTCGATGGCTCCCCATATGTAAGGATTATGTTTAATCTCCCCTTTATTGTATTATTATGTTACGTTAAACCACATGACTGACTTGACTGCCTTCATATTCAGTCTGTATTATCAGTAATTCCATTCCTTTCACAGGTAGGTCTTTGCTCATTGTTCTAATCTGAATGATAACAGTAATGAATTTTTATTTCTTTTTAATTAAAATTGGGTTTCAGAACAGAAACATTACTTAATTTGATTTAAAGTTGTTTTTAATGATGTAGTTTCTAAAATAAAAGCAGTGAAACACCTCAAACATATTATTATGAGCTGTGAGGGATTAGAGAATGAGGCTTCCCAGAGAAAAACCTCCCATCACGGACCACTATTTTTGCACCACTACAGCACTAAGAAAAGTTGTTTTCTAGGTCAGACACCAAAACAGCAAAGTTTGAAGATCCTTATATTCCCTCTTCCTCAGGGGCTTGCTTAATTGCAGAGGTAAAACTGATGTGTAGCTAAGATGTTCAGCCAGAAGGCGAATTAGACTAAAAGAGTGGTGTTGCTATTATCAACCAGGCATCACACTGGTCCAAACATACAGTACCTAAAAAAGGAGTGAACTGATAAGTGGGCAGAACTATTGGTTAAAGGATGCATTTGATTTTGGTGATGATTCAGGGGCCTATGGGAGGTCCCCAATCCAAGACTTCAGTTGCTAAACAGCAGTATTTTCATGATCAAGTGTAGAGGGCAAAACAAATGTTAGCTGACAAGTTAGAGTTCTCTAATTATACTAGAAATTAAGGCTGCGACTAACAATTTTTTCTTATCGTTACTGATTAATCTTCTGTTTATTATCTCGATTAATTGACTAATTGTTTAGTCTATAAAATGTCTGAAGAAAGTGAAAAATGCCATCACAATTTCCCAAAAGGTTAACATATTCATCATTTTATTCAACTAAAAGTACAAAACCCTCCAAAAATCAGTTTATTTTCATATGTGACAAACAAAAACAGCAAGTAGTCACAATTTACAGTGGAATTTTGGCATTTTTTTCTGGAAACGATTATTTGATTATCAGAATAGCTGCCTATTAATTTTTCCCGACTGATCAATTAATAGATTAATTGTTTCAACTCTACTAGAAATCCACTAAAATGTCATTCTCTCTGCATGACAGTCAATTAACAAACATCTAATTCTGACAGGTGAATGGGACAGAAGGGGAAATCGAGTATGAGGAGATCACACTGGAGAGAGTGAGTCTAACAATCTGATCTTTTAAACATATTCACACTGTATGTATACTTTTTTTTGTAGTTCTACCATATTGATTATTAAGCCAGACATGAAGACATGTTTGATGCATGATCATTACAGTTTCCACTCCCTAAAGCCACACTCAAATGCCCCTGATGTGATGAATTATTTGCTGTGTGTTTTTGATTGTATTTGCTACTGCAGGGTAACTCAGGCCTGGGCTTCAGCATAGCAGGGGGAACAGACAATCCCCATGTGGGCGACGACCCCAGCATCTTCATCACCAAAATCATACCCGGAGGAGCTGCGGCTCAGGATGGACGACTGAGGTAAAGCTACATACACAGCTACAGTAAGCACAAAGCCAGCCATTAATGTTCCCACATATCAGAAATATCAAATCCAACAATCAAAATCTCATGTATACACCGGGGTGGCCGACTCGAGTTACAGAAACTTTTTTAGACCACGTCACATATTGAAAGAAATTTTTTTGTCTTGACACCCTGAGCCACCCAACCCCCAATATAACTATTAACCTATTCTATTATATTATGTTATATTGGGCTATCTTATATCAATATTAAGTTAAATAATACTGACTCATTCTCAATCACTCAGAATAAAAGCCAACAGGTGCTGTGCAGATTTACAGATAAATAATTTCACTTAAAATAAACAATGAATATAGTTAAATATGTTAAATGTATTTCTTTCAGTTTCCTCAATTAAAATGAGCTTATATTTAAAATGTACAAGGAAAAACCAGGTTCTGGTCATGTTAATGTTAATGAGACATGTGAGCTGCTGTTGATGTGGAGAGAGACAACAACCTGCGGGTCTGACTCCACTGACAGGACGTCTCTTGTCTTGTATTCATATTTACCAGTAGTGAGAGAGCCACGTACACAAATATGAATTTGGGAACACAAGCAGCTAAAATAGTTTTGTCGGTCAGCTCAAATTCAGTCGTCTCTGTGTTGTGAGCTGAGATATTTCAACTTCTTTGAGCTTTTCTGTCAAATCTTTCCATCACTGCTCTGACGCTCACTTTTTTTCTGACTGCTGAGCTCCTGCAAAACTCCTGGGCCGGAAAGCGCGTTGTGTTACTATGACAATGGGCAATAGTGAGTTGTCATGTCAGCTGCGACTGCCTGCATATCACTTAAATATGGTGATTTTTATATTTATTGCTTATTTATTCTGTTTTGATATGTTTGAAAACATAAACTTTAAAGTAGTTAATGCAAATGTTGGCGATTTTTTTAATGCAGTGAAACATTGGGAACCACGGCTCTACTATTCGCCCCGTCTTCTCTCCACACCTTCGAACACAATTTCTTTTCAATTCACTTACACAGTCAGTCAGTTTTCTATCAGCAAACACTAAAAGAAGAGAAACAGCCCAAGAAGAGCCTCACCTCTTCATTTTAAGTGCAAAGTATTGTACCACAGTACTACAGCCTCCTGACTGTCCAATCCACTCAGCACCATCGCCTCAGATAGACCTGCCTGTTTAATTCAAGACCTGAACGCCTCAAACAGTCTTTCCACAATGGTATTTGCTTTTATTGTTTGTATTTTCTCTAAAACTGTAATGTTGCTTCTTTTTGATTCTGAATTTATTTTTTGGGAGGTATATATGCTGTAAATGTTAAAAGAAGTCCCATTTAAACATGTGGAATGATAAGATAAGGCTAACTAGTTTTGTTTGTCAGATTGTTTGTTTTTTTGTTTGAGTAAGCGCCATGAAAGTCCAGACTCACACAGTAAGTATATTCTTTTAAAGGAGAAAACGTGTAGAAGCTAGCAGCAGCAACATATTTTAGATGGAAATAGTGTGTTCTTATCAAAGAAACTACGGCGAGAGACACCTGCAATTAAAGCCCAGGAGGATCAAATCCTGAAGGAGCCACACAAATGTCACATTTGTTTTCCCACTCTTGTAAAAGGCTGTAGTGCAGAAAGAGTTTGCCTTTCTGTGTAAAAAAAAAACTGCACTTTATGAGCCGTTTTCCTGATTACACTGCAATAAACAAGACATGTATGGAGGCATCCTCCTCGTCCGCCTCTTTGTAGTTGACCCACAAATGTCCATCTGGAATGACTTCAGAGTTTAAAGCAGGCCTGAAGAGAAAGCTTATATTTGCTTGAATGCAGGTTTTTTTTTTCTTGGTTTTCACTGGCTGCTCCAGGCAACATATCACAAATAACTTAAAACACTACGAACGATTACTATGCCTATCTAAAAAAAAATAAAAAAAAAAAAAAGGAATTCCTTACAAACCTTAAATTTTGGGGGGTTTTGAAACTCATGTTATACATGATAGTTTCAGATGGTTTGCAATCTCTATTTAATGACTCAAACACAAAAATCCTCAATCCTTCTTTCTTTTAGGGTAATTCTTCCACACTGAATCACTCAACGGCCCTCTAAGATTTATTTGAAAAATCCCTGAAAATCTGAATAAAGATCCCCGTGAGGCTTATTAAAGCTTGATTTATAGTGCTAATTTGAAACATTTTATACAGCACATACTGTACACTTATACAATCTTAATAAATGTTGTATACACCCCTATGAGCACAGAGCTACAGAGAACATAAAGGGATGCTCTATGAGTTGCTAGAAGTGCAAGCATCAAAAAATGTGTTACTGTTACGATAAAAACGTGCTCTTCAAAATATATATTTAACATTGCCTCACAAACAATGTGCAGCTCAGACTTGAAGATGTCAGCAACCATTTGTTCCCTGCGTTTAGTGATGTATCTCAGTGGTTAAACCTCTTGCAGCCCTCAAGAATTATTTCCGTCTTACAAAATTTTACACACTATAATTTACATGGCCGTAAAATCAATTTTAAGCACATGAATGGAATAGTGATAAGTAGAGTTTTTAGGCCCTTGGAGGAAAGAATGTGTACTTCTTAAAATAGCTATTTCATCCAAATCTGCCTGCTTGAAAATCTGCTTTTCTTCCGCACACAGGCTGACACTTTCACTTCACATATCAGCTCATCATTTTCAAGAGCAGTTAACACAAATAGAGCTATACTTCAGCTATCCCTTGTGCTAGATCCATTTCTACCCTCTTTAACATTGGATACTGAGAACTGGGGGGGAAAAAAGGGCAGATGTCTGTGGTGAAACCGGATCACCAATACAGCTATCGTTTGAGATGGACTTCTTCTGACCTCCTCTGGTGGTGTATTACGTCCAATTTCTTCACCAAAACAAAAACTCATGCTGTATTTTCCCTCTCCCTCCCTTCTCTCTTTCTCTCCTTCCAATTTTTTTAGTGTGAACGACTGCATCCTATTTGTGAATGATGTTGATGTGAGGGAGGTGACACACAGCCAAGCCGTGGAGGCTCTTAAGGAGGCAGGTGCTATCGTCCGCCTCTACGTACTCCGCAGGAAACCAGCAGCAGAGAAAGTCACTGAAATCAAACTCATCAAAGGGCCTAAAGGTATGTGGAAGTGTGGACTGTGTACAGCATAGATGCTTTTGTGTGGGCTTAAGGATGCTTTCTACCCAGCTAAGCTGTGCCCTCTGGATTTGGAAAATCTTCTCTGTGTTAACCCGTACCTCCTTTTGCTCACTCTCTGCCTCTCTCATCGCTCCCTTTTCTCAGGATTAGGTTTCAGCATTGCTGGAGGGGTGGGAAACCAGCACATACCAGGAGATAACAGTATCTATGTCACCAAGATCATTGAAGGCGGAGCGGCTCATAAAGATGGGCGTCTGCAGATTGGGGATAAGATCTTAGCGGTCAGTCACTTATATATATATATATATATATATGATAACAGCATGCAGAGATATGAGCCCACACAAATACATATGTCACTGACTCAGACTCTCACCTATTAAGCACTTGAACACACATTCACACATCGCATACGTGTGTACTTGAGCATTAAGAGCCAAGATAAATTACAGCTATGATTTTCATGGTCTGAAATTACTTTCATTAATATGTTAATAGATGTGTAGGGTGGGATAAATGTTGAGGAGTAGCGCTGCCACAATGAGTCTCGAGCGGCATTACTGCCATCTGCTGGACATCGGAGACTGGTGCGGCTGATGGCGAGCTCAACACCAGCAACCTCAAAATGGTGCTTGGTTTCTACTAAATGGTGTCTGAGGCAATGCTTTACCTCTAAATGGGATATGGCAGCATGCTCCTGCTCATGATGAATCTGTTCAGAAATACATTTACGATTGGTGGCTTAATGAAGTCATATGTAATAATGCTCTTTTTTTATAGCCTTTTGTAGTTAAGGGTGAGAATCTGCATAATACCTTTAGGGACCAGGGAGACCCTTCAGAGAAGAGAGGAAATATTCAACAGTATATAAAAGATTTTCTGCCTATCTTTGCAGGAAACCCACCTAAATATTTTGTTTTGCCTAAAGTAATAAATAGTGCTGATCTGGACTGTGATACTGTAGTTTAAGTATCTAATTAAATGAATGCATGAATATATTTAGCAGCTCATTTTATAATGTGTAATATTTAAATTGATATATAACAAGTTATTTGAAGCTAAATGTTCTAGCACTGAAAATGTGCTTTGGTAATTATTTTCATTATTAATTAATCTGCTGATTATTTTTTGTTTTCTCAATTGATGAATACGTAGTTTTGCCTATAAAATATCACAAAATAGTGATAATTTCCCAGAGTCAAGGGTAATGTCTTTAAATGTCTTATTTTGTACGACCAACAGTCCAAGACTGAGATAAGTACAGATATTCAGTTTACTGTCATGTCTGACAAAGAAAAGTATTAAATCATCACATTTGAGAGGCTGAAACCAGCTTATTTCTGGAATATTTGCTTAAAAATGACTAAAATGATTATTCACTTACTAAAAGTTGCTGATTCATTTTCTGTCATTCAACTAATCGATTAATCCACTTATTGTTGCAGCTCTAATGTACTTTTTATTGTTCGTCTTGCACTCACAGTCACTTCATCATAACTGCGATGATCTGATTGCTGCTAAAATCTAAATTTGATCAGCTGGTGTTGTCTTGACCATAAATGTTGAGAAGCATTATGAGTCGTCCTAGCTACTATCAGACCCTTCATGTGGGAGATCCAATATCATCTCTGGTCTTAAGAGCCATAATTGCAGCTCCCTTTCAGTCTTGTATTGCTCTAGTTTGCGTTTGACAGTCCTGATTGTATTGTTGTGAACAATCAGGTGAACAACGTGTGTCTGGAGGATGTGATGCATGAGGATGCGGTGGGGGCTCTGAAGAACACAGCCGAGGTGGTGTACCTCAGGGTGGCCAAGCCCAACAACCTGTTCCTGACCAACTCCTACAACCCTCCGGACCTCACCAGCAGTAAGTCCTTCTGTCTCTTTGTCTGACTTTCTGACTTGGCAAGGCGTCAGGACACATTTAGTGGGTTTAGGGTTAAAATCAGACCAGACAACTTTGTAACAAAATGTCCAACTTTTGTATTGATGTATTTCCAAGAATTTACACCCACAAAAATGGCAGCTCTTTCTTCAAATTTAGAATTGTAGTGTCAAAAATAGAGTACAGAGGGAGAGAGGCAATAACTTGTTCTTTCTAAATCACTGAGATGACTGCAGGAGTTCAGTGAAAATTCAACGCTGAGGTGTACAGGTTCAAGGATTTTAAGTTTGTTGCTTTTTCACAAAAACTGAACATTTCCCTTGACCTGAATCTGTCACTTGATGAAAGCCTGCCCTTGTAACAAGAAAGAATTACATCATAGAAACACACTTTTTGCAATAGTCTTTCAGGGGATGATTACAGAGTACTTCATACGAAACATAGACAAAATATCACATTCCACAAGTGCATTTAGTCAGTGGAAAAACAAAAGGCCAAAAGTTTGAGCTGCCGTAAGACATTACATAGCTGTGCATAACACCTGCCTGGTGTATTATATCTCTTTTGATTTTGTGTGTATTTTCCCAGCATATTCCCATATGGATACTGAACTCAGCCACCCCAACTATCTCGGGTCAGATTACCCACAAGCCCTCACTCCCACCTCACCTAGTCGGTTTTCTCCCGTTCTGCACGGCCTGATGGGAGATGATGACATCCCCAGGTGAGAAATGATCCTTCAGCTATACATCATGCATATTGATTTATTGGCAGTTTTAGCGTTAGCAGTAAAAGTAGCAGTAGCAGTAGGATTAGCAGTATTAGTGTTAGTATTCCTTCTTGTATTTAAGTTTGCATTGTGCATATTATTCAGAATGTGAATCAGGTTTATTGCCCAGTAGGTATAATAGTTATTACCGGTAATTTCCCTCCCTCCTCTGTCTCTTTTCTAGGGAGCCTCGCAGAGTTCTGATCCACCGAGGCTCCACAGGTCTGGGATTCAATATTGTTGGAGGAGAGGATGGAGAGGGAATCTTTATCTCCTTCATCCTGGCAGGAGGGCCAGCTGACCTCAGTGGAGAGCTGCACAAGGGCGATCAGATCCTCAGTGTAAAGACGATTTATCCTTATAAAGTTGTCACACACATACACACACGCAGGCTTTCAACAGTGGCACCATCATTTTTCAGTTGTTGTTGTTAATGGTCACGTTGTGTGTGCATCAGGTGAACGGTGTGGACTTGCGTATGGCCACACATGAACAAGCAGCCGCAGCACTGAAGAACGCCGGCCAGACAGTGACCATCATCGCTCAGTACAGACCCGACGGTAAAGCAGCAACTGTCATATACAGTATAACAAGCCTTCAAACAAAGAGTGTGTCACTGTTAACACAGTCAGTGCCAGTGCAGGAAATATTTCTAACTTTTAATGCAACCATCATTATACTGATATGACATAGTGACGGTATTTTTTAATTGCTAATAAGACGCAATCAAATCAATAAGCAGAAAATCTCCTTGTCCCAAAATTTTTAATGAGCCATCAGTGGAGTTAAAGGCCTGGTTTTGGTTTGTTACCTCTGCCAAGGAGTGTCTGTGTGTTTGTTTAGTTGTTGGCAGAATATCTTTAAAACAGTTTTCTAGGGCTGCAACTAACAACTATTTTCATTATTTATTCATCAAATACCAAAGAACTGTGTAAACCTAAAGATGGTTAAATGTACTATAACGTAAAAGAATGAAAGGCAGAAAATTCTCAAATTTTAGAACATGAAAAACATAAAATTTTAGTTTTTTTTAATGATAATTAATTAGTTATCAAAATAGTAATAATAAAATTCTATATATATATATATGATCTCAACTTAGGCTATATATATATATATATATATATATATATATATATATATATATATATATATATATATATATATATATATATATATATATACACAAAATAAATAGTAATACTAGTAAATTAGTAAATAGTAAAGTAATAGCTCTACTGATTTCAATAGAATGAGGTGGAAATTTAGGCCATGGGCAAAGATACATGAAAGTAGTAATTAGTAGTTAGTAATTAGTCATTTAAATACTATTGAAAACAAACAGAATTCTACTATGAGTTACATTTATTCAGTCCTTTTTAGTGTCACAGCAATCCCTCACCTCATAAAACACAACATAAAATTATTCAATTTAGTTCCATGCAGTATATAGATTTTAAATCAGGGAAAAAGACAGTTGGAACGGGATTAGTACCTGGAATAGCTGAGTTGAGGTATGGCATTTGGTATCAGGAGAGAAAAAGTTGAATCAGTGCAACTTCATCATCACTTATGAAATTAAACTTTTGACGTGACTGAGACTCGGTCAATAGATCTTTGTGTTTGTTTTTCTCTGTTTCAGAGTACAGTCGTTTTGAGGCTAAGATCCATGACTTGAGGGAACAGCTGATGAACAGCAGCATGGGCTCTGGGACTACGACGCTAAGGAGCAACCCAAAGAGAGGCTTCTACATCAGGTCTGATACTCAAAGTAGAAACAGCACCACTGGTATAGTATGACAGATTGCACAAGGCTTTCGGGGTAATGCATCCTTTGGCTTCCATAATAGTGGAGGTCGACAGCTGTTGGGCAGAAGTGGTTGTGATTACATTTCTACATTTACTGTCAACTTCAAAGTATTTAAAATATGAAGCGCTAGTTTAATCTTATGCTGCTTTTAATGAGGAAATGATCATTTATAGGTATTTCTTTTTGTAGCAAGATTACAAGATTGTTAAAGCAATGGTAAATGGTCCAGTAGAGGCCTCATGGTAGGCTGATTTCAACTTAGGCTAGTTTTTAAGAAATTGTGTTTATCCTTGAATTACTGGAGCAGTACTACATTGCAGACAATGCTAATGTGTCTTAGAGGCTTCAAAGCTGTGTGATGGAAACCAAAACTACAACACAAGCAATCACAAAATACTACATACATTACATACAAGAAAGAGGAAAATGTACCGTATGTGACTGTAAATAGTACTGGCTGAAGTCGACTACAAACTCAGTCCAGTATGTTCAAAATTTCTTTTGGGCTGAGCAGTTTATTCCCTCTTAACATCCAGTTTTGTGCATTTAGCCTTTTCATGTTTTTATAATAAGGTTCTGTTTCATGTCTTTGTGGGTTTAATTCATGGTATAAAAGTTTAATAGACGGTTTTTCTGAAATGTCTGAGGAGAAAATAGATTGTGAATCACAGGCTGCTGAAAAAGAGAGCGGTCACTTCAACAAGCCTTTCAGCAGGCCTCAATTCAGGCCTGAATTAACACAATGTGGTGCCCTGGGGCGTTCACACCAAATGTGTACATTAAAGGTACAAACTGCAATGGAATAAATATTATATAATAAATTTACATAATACAGTAAACCTATGTAAGGTTACACAGTCCAATAAACACACATGTACCACAGTACCACTTATGTGGCTTTACATGTATCTAGAAGATTCAAGATATTTACTGCCCATTCTAGATGTACTGTAAATACCACCATTGATTTGCTGTGTTGCTTACTATGATTTAGACTACAGATTTAACCATGTAGGTTCACTGTGTATGGTAAAGACAAATGCAATCGTTTACCACATAAACCTGCTGTGTTTTAAGAGCTCTATGCCTTACATATAAACATAATACAGTATATCAAATTATACTTCTGTTACACCATTTTTTTTTTCCAAACTGCCAAATTGCTGCATAGAGAGCAGTGTTGATCATCCCATGCACATCTCACTTCTGCTAAATAGTGTAAATACCGTCAACATGACGAAAGCAACTCACCACTGCTTCAGCACCCTCAACAGGGCCAGTCCACTCATGACATCTACTGTCGAAGAATAATCACACCAACCAGCCAACTCCACAATGCACGGCGATGTGACAGTGTTGACTGAAATTTATGAAATGAATATCATAGTGAGATTAAAGCAGAATGCTCCTAATAAGCATCATATTCTGTGCAACCAGTTCAAACAGAAAAGCCTACCACAACGAGGACACATCAGATCATTAAACCATATCACACTGCACAGAGTATAAGGGAGTATGAGCCTTACCTTTACAGCAGTTTCCTTGATTTGGCTCAATAGCCAGCAGTGACGGGTTGGTCCTGGGTCATGCTGTCTTTTCTGGATGTCTCTGGTCATATGGGATTACATTTGTGTCATTCTCTTTATACATCCATGTTTTGAAGCCTCGGATTTAGCGATTTGGCTGTCGCCATCTTTGATTTTTGGAGCCAAAAGTGACCATGTTTGGACGAGAGGGTGGAGCTGACCCTTGCGCCGGCTGCTAGCTTGATTAACACCGTGCATTTACAGTCTATGGTTAACTGTGATAATGCTAATGCTAATACTAATTTCCGCTAGCGAAAAACAGGCCATTTAAACTAAATGTACTTACCGGAACAACCGATTCTCTAGAGGGTCTTTTACTCCAACCAAAAGTTGAACAAGACTTTTACAGGCGACCAGAATGTTACAAGTAACTTTCATGTACTAAACACACCGTCAAATAGCGGCAGCTAGCCCATACTCTGTGAATCTAAGGTAACACCCATAAACTGTGTAAAAATATGGTTACACCATGGTTACGTTACGTATTCGACGGTGTCGACGTGGTAGCGACTTGTCAATCACAACGTAGCCACGCCCTACAGCATACGCTGCTTTATCGTCTATTTTACTTTAAATGGGGCCATAATTTACAAAATGAACATCATGATGCATTAAGAAGACTTGACATTAGCGATTGGGACTATAAACTCATTAGGAAATTGATTACTGAGGTAATAAATGAAGTGAGATATAGAGTCCATACAATCGGACTTCTTTTGCAGCCAGTGGAGACGCAACCTGCTGGCCATTAGAGAGAATGCAGGTTTAAGGCACTTCCGCATCGGCTTCATTTTCCAGACCGGCAGATAGGGGCGAGAACCACTACAAGTCAGGACATGTAAAGCAGTGCTGCATAGATGTTGGTCTACTTACCGGTGCTGTCAGGGCTAGCATGATGGACAAGGTCTATCGAGTGTCGGTGAGTGAAGTTAGCAAGAGAAGGATGAGTATAATATATTCATTCATATTAGTGTTATGTAATTATCATTATAGACTGGTATGTTGGTCTGTTATATATATATATAAATATAACCTGCATACTAAAAAAATAATTAACTTAAGATTTTTCATATATTTAACTTCTTTGTCCAGCTTTGAATTTAAAGAGAGAAGTAGATAGTGTCCTCACCTGATCTGTAGATTTTATAAATTCAACCTTTATCACAAACAGCAACACTAATGTAGCTGCAAGTCCTGCCCCACATGTTTTAAACAGCGGGTTTCTCATGGTCCTGAACAGCTTAACACCTTCCTGGTATTTTCTATCCATACTGCCAGCTAAATTGTTATCTAGATCACTGCACTGTATTTGGAAATGCCAAAAACCTCTTGTTTGATTGCATTTCTATTACTGTACACAGAAATGTAGTTACATCTTGAATTTTGCATTCAAGTTTAAAACTGTTTGTGTGAGTTGGAGGACATCCAGAATTTTTAATTTGATGCAGGCTTAACAAAATAACATCTTGCATTTGGATGTTTCTCTCTATATTAAACTTGAAACTGAAGCACTGTAAAAAGCAGTCATGATATATAGGCTACAGTTGAGGTTTTCAAACAGTGTTGGAAAATATTTTGTAATTATGAAGAATTTTTTTTTAAGCGACTGTTTGATTTTTCATCACTTTCATCACTCAGGGCCCTTTTTGACTATGACAAGACTGCAGACTGTGGCTTCCTCAGTCAGGCGCTGGGCTTCAAGTTCGGGGATGTGCTGCATGTGTTGGACTGCGGAGACGAGGAGTGGTGGCAGGCCCGAAAGGTCTGCCCCCAGAACGAGGCCGAGGAGGTCGGCTTCATCCCCAGCAAGCACAGGTAAGACACATTTCTCACTGCGAGAGGATGTGGGAGCAATTAGTGATCTCTTATTGCATTTCAAGAATTATTTAACATCTTGATGAAATTTTGTGTGTGACTGAAAATACCCGTACAGGAGTTATTAGGCCAGATGCCAATTTAACTACCTTTTAGCTTGATTTTTCATATATTTGAACCTTTAAACTTAGACAGAATTATGCAAGGCAAACAGTATTTCTCCATAACCAAATGTAATGTTTTTATTTTTTCTTCCTCATCGCTACAGGGTGGAAAGAAAAGAATGGTCTCGTGTTAACACCAAAGAGAGGGTAGGTTCATTCATCAGAGCTGTTTGTTTCCCTCGAACTGTGTCCCAGTGTGTAAATCTTTACTCTCACCTCTGCTGCAGGACCATGGTCGGGACAGCCTGAGTACTCAAGGTAATTAGCGCATAGTATATTAACACCACAAGCCAACATTTACACAAGTTACTGATTTTTTAGCATGTTATAGTTAATACTGTAGTAATGGACAGGTGCAGCAACAAGATTTGACATGTAAATAGCAACTGGACACACTCTGTAAGATACTGTGTTGTGTATTGATGGCAATATTAAAGGAAGGGGTCACAATTTTTCAAGTGTGCCTTAAAATAATAGTCTGGTGCCCAAATGAACATTGAAACAGATTTTTCTTACAATAATCATTCCTCCATTAAAAGATCCCTTCATAATGCACTTACAGTGTAAGTGATGGGGGCCAAAATCCACAGTCCTCCTTCTGTGCAAAAATGTTTTTAAAAGTTTATCTAAAGTTAATGTGAAGCCTCCAAGCCATCCAAATTAGTCAAATCAAATATCTTTCAATATTATAGTATTTTAGTGCCAGAGTCCCTCTTTTTGTCACTATATTTCCACCGCAGTTCAACAGGGAGACAGTGTCCGAGGAAACACAAAGAGGGAATTTTATGCTAAAAAACTAAATGTAGCAGATATCCACTTGATATGACTAACTCAGACTGCTGAAGCTTCATATAACCTTCAGATATTTTTAAAGCTTTTTTAGATTTTAAATGCATTTTTGCACAACATGACTGTGTGGACACTCTTGGCCCCCATCACTTACACTGAAAGTGCATTTGAAGGGGATCTTTTAATAGCCAGTATGAACAGGAGAAATGATTACAGCAAGGAAAACCTCTTTCAGTTTTCATTGTACCTGCCTGTTGTTTTAAGACAGACTTAAAAAATTGTGTTCTTGTCCTTTAGTACCTCAACTGAAGGTGTACTTCCTCATGCAAATCCATCAACTGCCAATAACTGCAGACACAGAGCAGTCCTTTCCCTGCCTTTGCCGTAATTTTGTGGCATTGCCAACAAAATGCTTCACCACCTATTCTTAGACATTACACAGACATTACATTAATATGCCAAATATAAACACAAGCAGACTTCATCCATATTTCCCACCTCCAAAACAGTTACGTCACAGACAGCACACACAAATACAGACACACCCACACATGCAGACACAAACCTGGATGTCATTTGATAATAATGGTAAAAAGAAATTTGGCTTGAATGCTTTGATGTTCTGTCACCAGGGAGAGATAAACCCTCACACAGTTATGAGACAGTCACCCAAGTGGAAGGTAAGGTCACTCAAAAGAATGATTGAAGTCCATCATTTGAAGCTATAAAGTAACTTTTTTGTTTTGATTTCCCTTTGTTGAATGCCGCTGCCGTCTTTTTCTCTCCCTCTCTCATCATGCTAAGTTCATTATGCGAGGCCCATCATCATTCTGGGTCCTGTGAAGGACAGGATAAATGATGACCTGTTGTCTGAGTTCCCTGATAAATTTGGATCTTGTGTCCCACGTAAGTAATTATGCTGTCAGTCACAGATCCGTTCTCTGTTTTTTATTTAATGTCACCTGCAGCCATTTTCGGGTAATGTCTGCATAATGCATCCCTCCCAGTGAAATAATTGCTTTAATTTTTAAGATTTAAAGTGGTGTGAGCGTATACGCTGCTTTTATTGTTTTGTTCTTCACTTGACAGACACCACACGGCCCAAGAGGGAATATGAGGTGGATGGGCGGGACTATCACTTTGTGTCGTCAAGGGAACAGATGGAGAAGGACATCCAGAGCCATCGGTTCATCGAGGCGGGCCAGTACAACAGTCACCTGTACGGCACCAGTGTCCAGAGTGTCCGTGAGGTGGCTGAGCAGGTGCGCAGCAACATGTTGTGTCAGGGGGAAAAAAAATTAATGGCAATGATCTAATTTTTTAAAATGGGGTAATTACTTCCAAATCCATTTAAAATGTGAAAATTAACTCACTAACAGAAAAGATCAAGTGCAGGACTATTATTTAAATATGATGAACTTATAAGTGGTCGACTTTTTATTTCAGTAATTTTAGCTCTTTTATGAAAGCAATACGCTATTAGAGAACAGTTCAGGCAATTAGCTGCAACCTCATATTTAATTAATTTAATTAACTAGCCATTTGAAAAGTTGTTACTTAAACAGCAGTTTGTGTTTATTAATCCGTATCGTTTATTCCCCCCTCTGTGTGTGTGCACAAGTAGCAGGGGAAGCACTGCATCCTGGATGTGTCAGCCAATGCGGTGCGCAGACTACAAGCTGCTCAGCTTCATCCCATCGCCATCTTTGTCCGGCCCAAGTCACTGGAGAATGTCCTGTATGTACTGTCAAAGTTCTTTTTGCATTTAATACACTGTACATCATAGAAATATGTGCTACAATAGATGATTTTGTGCATGATGTGAACAGAGAGATCAACACTCGCCTGACAGAAGAGCAGGCCAGGAAAGGAATGGATCGAGCCCTCAAACTAGAACAAGACTTCCTAGAGTGTTTCTCAGGTAAGAGCAGAGCGCACGTGTCTATATGACGTGAACGCACAGAAATGACGTACACACAAGTTAACACACAGAGATGAGGATTTCTGAGTTACAAACTGCACTATCTACACACCATTTATACTTACGAGTGGATTCGGGTTGTACATATTTTCCATTCACTGCAGGTGTTTGCGTTCACCAGTATTAAAACATGCCTCTGCCACAAAAGATGAACCTCACATTTCCATTTTGGTGGCCGAGCAAATGGGAAACTGAATGCCTCCTGGGAGGACTCTGGGCATTTTAACATTTAAGAGACACTTTTAGGGCAAATCGCAGCAGTTGACAGAATATAAATGTTATGTTTCCTCCCAAATCCACGGCTGTCTGCAATTTATAACAAACCATGAACAGATGCTTAATGTTACATTTTATCAGCCACTGAATAAATATGTGGGAGACTTTGTAGAAATACATACATAATAGAAATGTGCCTGTTGTTCATCACTGTAATTTTACACAATATTGACAACGTACACAATGTAATCAAACCATGATGTACATTGATTATTCCTCACAATTGCAAACACATCTGATAAACGTCCATCCTCTCTCATTTTCTCTCCCCTCCTCTCCCCCATATGTTGTTTTCCTGCTACCTACCGCCTCTCCTCTCTCTTCGCTTGCCAATGTCTGTGCCTCCTTTTTTTTCCCACTATTCCTCGTTGTTTTTTCTCCTTCCCTTGCACACCCTGTGTCCTACTGCAGCTGTCGTGGAAGGGGACAGCTTCGAAGAGGTCTATCACAAAGTAAAGACAGTGATTGAGGAGCAATCAGGGCCTTACATCTGGATCCCCACTCGGGAGAGGCTGTGATGCTGCACCCGCTCAACCACCCCTCCCTCCCTCACAGCCACCGACCAACACCACCCTTCACCCTCACAGCCAAGCCAGCCTCGCCTGCCTGTCCGTCCTCCAGCAAAGTCAGTGCTTAGGCAATCACAGAGAATGACACAGAGAGACAAATGCATACTAAGACAAACACAGGAAGTGACACAGCGAGGCAAAGAACAATACCAAAAAAGAGACTCTGAGACAGATATGAACACAGTGATGTGTAATTAGACTGAAACAGACTGAGAGAAAAGACTTAATCAGTATTCCACTTTAATGAGGCAGGACTGAGTACTGAGGCCCTGTTCACACTTGGCATTAAAATACATCTTGATCACAGGTGGACGGCTCTAAATACAGCTGCACATACAGCTGGGGACCCAAATGTCCTAAACACAGTTTATGTAGTGATGCCAGACAACTTAGACAAAATTTTAATGTGTGTATAAGAGGTGAGGTACCTCAATCTTCATCCCTTGTCGTATGGCAGAGTGTAAATGTGTGTTTTCTCCATGTAGATGCCGTTTCCAAGCAGATAAAAGCATATGTGAAGTGAAATCCAATCAGAGGTGAGACAGATTCCAGATGCATTCTGATGCCAAGTGTGAACTGCCGTCCATCTCATCTGGATCTAGACAGTCTGGATATATCTGGACACAAGACATTAGGTCTGAGCAGGGCTTTAAAAGGGAGTAGAGGGTGACCCAGCAGGGATGGACCCTGAGGTAGTTTTAAGCCCGCCTCGCCCTCCCCGCCCCTCTCAAGTCTCACGCCCCCATTGAACGCCTCCACGCGCCTATGTCTGAGATGGAGGTGCCCAAAAAGACGTTGGCCCCTCTTTTTATATCACCTCCACGCTTTCTCTCCTCCTCCTCCTCCTCCTGTCAGCTCTGTCTTGTTTCAGGACAGAAAAGGGGGAAGACCGAGAACGGGGCGCCCAGATTCCCCATTGACCAGGAGTCTTTTCTCGGCAAAGAGAGTCCCTTTTCTTGTGAATCTCTTCTTGGTTCTGAGTGACACCTCAGCGACCAAGACTGACATTTGCTCAATCACCCATGTCGAATATTGCGAGGCATTATTTAAAGGCAGTTCAAATAATTATAATGAAGAAAAACTCATATGCTGAATTTGTGCATGCATCCTCAAAGACAATGGAGACAGGAGACAAAAACAATGGAAAAATCAGACTTAAAAAAAAGAAAAGAAAAAATAATAATAAAAAGAAAGGCGAGTAAGTAGGGTGTGTTCTCCTTCTCCACCTCCTTATTGTGGAGGAGTTTTTAAGCATGTCTCATGAAGGAAGAAGAGAAGAGAGGTACGGTCATGAGATATGGTCATGAGAGGCTAGTCCTGAGCGCAGTAGATGCTCTGACATACAGTTTAGCCTCTGCTCTCTTATGCACACACACTCACGCGCACCCACACACAAACATACACTCTCACACCCATCCACCGAAACACACACACATACACACACACACACACACACACACGTAGAGTTGTAACCTCAGCTGTAACCTAGCACACTCCTAGTACGGGGGGACTGGCTGTTCTGGCCTGCTTGTCAGAATCCAGGATGAATGTTATCTCTCTAGGCACAAACAGCAGAGCTGTTAGCTTCATCGCACCACAGCCAAACTCACCCACCACTCTTCCAAAAGAAACCCCTCAGCCGCAGACGTACACACTGTTTCCAGTGGCCGCAGTAAAAAGCCATGGCGCGGGTGTGTGTGTCTGTGTGTGTTTCGCGTGTGTGTGCGTGCGTCTCCATGTGTGCACACCTTTGTGCACATTCATGTGTGGAAACTCCTCTGTGTGGGAGGAATAGGTCTTCTTTTATTCTCTCTCTTCCACTTTTTCTCTGCTTCTTTCTCCCTCTTGTGTCCACACAATTTAAAGCTAAGTCATGTTTAACAAATAAATGGCCTATATATATAAATATAAATATATATATATATATACATATATATATATCTTTTTTATGACAATTTCTAACGGGACTAAGTCTGTAAAAATCAACATCTCCAAACAATATTCCATGGATTCCTTTGGGTAATATTGCAGTTTGGTTGTTGAATTTACTCACCTTCCCATTTTATTGTTGTCAGACAGAAATAACTGAAGCATTCAAGTCGATATAAAGCAGACCTCAGTAGAGCTTTGAACTGACACATTTGACGTGTTCTTGTATACGTTGAAAAACGAATTGAAACACATGTACAATGCAGCCGTGTGTGTCTGCGTGACTGTGTGCGAGTGCATACGTGTGTTTGCTGCTTGTGTGTGTGTGTGTGTGACAAGAAAGCGTGCATTACGTATGAAATATAAATGATACTATATGAGAATATCTATCCTTTATAACATCCACTGGTGGTTATAATGTATAATACATAAACAGGTGATGAGCGTATGTGTGTGTGCCAGAGAGAGAGAGAGAGAGAGAGAGTGAGACACGCACATGAAGATGTAGTGCAATACTGCTATGATGTTATGCAATGAAGATGGTTTTACGTGTGTCTAAGATTAAAACAGTATTTATAAAGTTTGCACTGACGGCATTATATATGCGACAGGTATCAGCAGGAAAAAGACGGATGAAAGCAAAAAGGACTCCAAGGTTTTATGAGCATGTGTTTTGTATTTACTTATAATTTGTTCTGAATTATAAGAGTGAAGGTGGAAGTATTGATTGAAGTGACCATTCATATTCTTTTTTGCTCACTTGCTTCTCTCAGCTCAAGGAGGAACAGCTGAAGCTTGTGAATGACAAGTATCAATTTCTGTTTGATTTATTATTTATTTAGAACTGTCACTGGTTCCATCTCAAGTCTGTATATTTTTGTATTATTATTTTCTTTTTGTTTCACATTGAGAGAGTTTTTGGGTCTTGGCCAGAAATGCTGTAAATATGATAGAGATGTTGGGAGTGCTGCGTGGCTTTAGATTTAGCCGTGCACACTGCTGAATTGATGCAAGTACAGAATCCATCAGAGCCACAGCCCAGTTTAACTGCTCCAACACAAGTAACAACATCTGCACACTTCGGGTGGGCAACACACACACACACACACACACACACACACACATACACACACACAAAAAAGATATCAGCACGACCACACACACACACATCCATTTACATTTACACAATGAGAGAAATCACAGAAACAACAACACATGACAACACATCCATGAATGGAATAATATGTTTTCAATTTCTTTATTTGAGGGTTCAATGTATTTCTTAATATCTCTCTCAGCCATCCGTATCATAGTGTGATATTCCTTATAAAATATATGAATTTTTACAGAAAAGACGGATTACAAAGTTACAACAAAGTCAACTGATGCAGAAAAATATATTTAACAATGACAATATCAAAGCAAAATAAAATGTTCCAGTTCAGTGAAGCGCTTGTTGTAAATTAGCTATAAAATAATAAAATGAATTTAAAAATGCTTTCTGAAAATGGACTCGGCAGCCTTGTTTTCGTTTGTGTGTGTGTGTGTGTGTGTGTGTGTGTGTGTTTATGATTTGATGCCTCGCAGTTCCACAGGTGACGACTGCAAAGAGAGCAACGGTACGGCCAGGGGAGGGCACTCATTCTCCATTTTCAGCTGCTTATACAAGCTCTCTCAGCTGCATTTGCACATCTACTTGCTCTGGCTCCTTTTTGGCCGGCCCGCTCCCCCCTACCTCCCTCTTTCTCATCAGGGGAACCATTTTCTCTTTAGAAAAAGCACACAACGAGGATCCTTGCCTTCGATCACATGTTATGCTATAGTGTGTGTTTATGAACACGTAGACATTCACACTGTGTTTACAACTGCCATGATCTTATATCCGTGTGCAGCTTGTAGCATATTTGTATCATCTGTGCAGCTTTTAAAGGCACAATCCCTGATTCAAATGTAAATACAAGGTTAATCCAACTAACAGAACTTGAATCATAAAATGTGATTTGTCATCCAATTCCCTGACACCTAAATCTAATTTTGTCATGTTATCTGGTGCTATTTGGTTATGGTTTTCTCATATCAATATTATGTTTTAACCAGACCGATGTTACGACATGGGCTTTCATCTGTAGCCCAAGGACTCTGAAAGGTTTCTGAAATTACTTCAATTTTACAGAGTCATAGATTTACATATTTCTTCTTCAAAGTTCTATTTTAACATTACAAAGGCCACTGAGAAAATCCAACAAGCTGTTAACCTGTTAAATCAGGTGGGTCAGTCTTTACAAACTCCTGCTGTGAGCATGAGTTTCTTCAAACCCTCAGAACTTAATTTAAAATTCGAGTGTAGATCCCATTTTTATCTAACACACCAAATTCGTCTGGCTGAATTTGGAATGAATGTGTATAAAATGAGACACAAAGCATGTGGTCTTGGGTTTGAATATTTCACTCACTGTATACATCATATAGAATAGAATAATAACAATACATACAATTATAATACACCAAATTAAAGAAAAGCACCTTAAAAAAAGATCAAAATTGAGTCTCACAGAATTGAGAAAGCCCTGGGGGGATAAAAGACTTCTCACATACATTATTTGTAGCCAGAGGCATCATGTAGCACCTACCAGAGTTTAGCTCCTTGAATCTGGAGATCAGAGCTTTCCTCCTCATCCTCTGTTCCCAAAGAGTCTCCAACTGGCCTTCTGAGTAGTTTATTGGCCACTCGATGACCCACATCCTCTTACTCCTTTATTTCCTGACACTGTCAATGACAACTGCGTAAACTACTTGTAAAATTTACTGGCTTACACCAAAACTATTACATCTTTTGAGCAAATGACTATGTTGCATACATTTCTATGGTTTAAATTACTTGAAAATTGTGGGGTGAGATTATTTCCCCACCCTTGAAAATATATAAGGAGAGAAATGAGAAATCTGCTTGACTGAGGTAAAATATTTATCTAATTGATTTCATTTTCTCAACCACTTATCCAGTTCAGGCTCCTAAAATTCAAAACATCAATCACCTGGTTGACCACAGCCTTTCCTTTGCTGTATTGCACCAGTTGAAAGTGATAGAAAGGATAAGACAGAGTGAGAGGGGAGGACATCCAATAAAGGTCGCAAACAGGATTTAACCCTGCAAACTGGTATGTACCTAAGGCCTTCCAGCCATCAGATTATCTCCCATCCACATGTTTCGGATATCCTCCTATCAGCCATGAACAGGTGCCCACACCATATACAGTAGCAGTCCATGTAATGCATTAGTCAGAAGCTGCTGAATGCACAGTTGGATCGCAGGCAAGACAGAAGCTGGATAGATGGATTAGTAGAAAAATCTGCAAAGTATTGCAGTTACTTATAATTAAAACCTGAAATGTCCTCCTAATTAAGTAAATGACTCACTGAGCAAACCCTCTCTTTAATCATGAAAGTGATTCATGTTTTGAAAAACTTAAGATCCTGAGATGTCACAGACTGAATACAGACAATCCATGCAACCACCCTGCTTTACTGCCAGGAAAGACAGTAGTACATTTTAACTCAAGAGGAATGAGAAATGAATGGAATAATTAAATCGAGGCAGTGATTAGAATCTAATTTCACTCCAAACATGAAGAAATGAGGAAGGTGGCGGAGTGAAATTAGTGAGATAAGTGTCAAACAGTTCGATCTCACAACTCTTAGCAGGATCAAGATGATGTCATTACACGTTGTGAGTGCGGCCCTATTACTGTATCACCGGCAATTACTTGCAGCCTGTTTCACAATAGGCTGATAATAGAGTAATACCTCTTTGTGCCTTGCTGCTGGGGTCCAGACAAGACCGGATTTGGATGAAATAACAGCTGACGTGTGTGTCGTGTGAGTGTTGGAAAAAAAAACTCAACTGAGCATTATATCAAAGATTTCAAAGCAACATCACTTCTGTACAGGAAACCGGTGACGCATTTCAGTACAACCCAAGCTATCACACAACTCAAAGGCAATATTATCAGCGGACCTGAAGGCACATCAGCCATCCCTAAGTTTTTACTTTCTTCATTCTGACTTGCAGTACACATCCCAGACTTCAAGATGATCACGTTAAGTGCTTTCAGTAAATAGGCCCATATACTTGTCACATTTTACAAAATGTCTATATTGTCTGTGCAGATTTAATTCTTTATTTCAAGGCAAATCTCTTAGATTCAGGATGGTTATGTGCGTATAGAAAACATGTTTTTATGCCCTGCCAAATCTAGGGGTTCCAAAAACTGCAACTGGAACTGTTAGTCATAGACTCCAACAAGACATTTCAATCAGTCTACCAAACATTTTGGCTGCACACAGGAGGCCTGACATCATCATTTGTTACCTTTAACATGACACCAACACCAACATGACAGCTACAGCCTGGAGTAGAGGATCAAACACTGATCCTGTCCATGTTCATATTGTATTATTCATTTCAGCCTGCTGTGTCTTTTACTCACCCATTCTTTGTCCCCTCTTTTCCCTCCTCCACCCGTGAGGCCCCAGCTGGCACCCATCAAACTGTTTGTGCAGGATAACTTTTGTTTATGTCTTGCGCTCTGTTAGTAAAGCTGGATGATGTCACTTTTTCCTCTTTATCTGTATGTATCTCACTGACTGCATGAAGATCGGCTGATTCATCCTCAGATTGGTGCACGGCAGGGTGTGGTGCAGGGTTCTGCTGTTAAGACGCTGCTTTATGCTGTTTGAAAAGAGCTACCTTCTTAAGTTTGTAGACCAAGATAATACAGACCCCTGCGGTGTCGTGCCAGAGCTGTCAGATTGATGTTGGATTAAATGTAATGGCTTCTTCTGCCTTTTTCTGACTCTCAAAGGCTTACTATGATTAACTGGCAAAAAACACCAAACTGTAGCCCACCCTGCTACAGAAGATATTTGTATACTGAAATTATGCGGGAATGAAATGAAAAGGATTGTGAGAAGTGTTTTTGACATATTGACTCCTGTTTAAAAATGTCACCCTTATGCCCATGCTGCTAATTAAAACAGGTCATGTTGGCTTCAAAGGGATGTTACCTTCTGCAGTTAATATTTAACAGCCTGGAAATTAATTGAAAATGACAAATGACATCAATTTTGGTTTTGCACAGTTTTGCCAACCAGGAAAAATGACAGCCATTTTAACACGCAGCCGACTGGTGTCATTTTATAAGCTGCATCTGCAAGGGCAGAGCTTAGCCCATGAAGGCTTATAATGTCACCCGGGCCAAATTCACACTTTCATTTTGTAGTAGCAATGATGACATATGGTCCTAAAATTAAGATGATAGCGTGCAGGAATATGCCAACGCTTTGGCTAATACACCTATGTGCCTACTGAAATAATAATAGATGTATCTTAAAATACCGAATACACATTTAAGGAAGAGCAAACTGTGCTGACCAAGATAACTGCAAACATGCAGACTTTGGAGGACATTAAAGTGAGTGCTTCTCTCACTGTTTCTCTGGGAAAGTGACAGCTTTTGAAGTTAAAATGCCTATCTGGTGATTCCTTGATGAGTTAAGAAAGAAGCTGCTGCATTGTTCAACAAGAAGCTTCGCAAAGAGAATGCTACTATGTATTTTTTACCAGTTGTGGTGTTCAAGTAGTATATTGTTAAATGTTTTTTATGCCAGCTTTGATGCAATATGGAAAAATACATGGGTAAACACTAAAGCAACCAGGGACAACTTTATATACACAAGTATATGTATGTGCAGGCTATGTGAGGAGAAACAAGAGTCTACAACCATAGCAGCTGTGTGACAGGCATAGTGTAGCTAAATGCTGATATTATCATGACAATGCTAACATGTTCATATTCACCAGGTGTAATTTTTACTGAATTTACCATCTAGTTTAGTGTGTTAGTATGCTAACATTTGCTAATTAGCACTACATGCAAGGTATGGCCAAGGCTAATGGGAATGTCATTGGTTTTGCAGGTATTTTATTTGGTTAAAATATTGGACAAATTTAAATTTTGCATCCCCAGAGCCACACCATGGCTCTGCATGCCATCAACTAGGTCTCAGCAGCTTTAACATTTTTTTCAATCCAAGTGTTTGGTCTTCTCTGCTTAATGCAACTCCTTCTTCTTCTTCTGGTAGGAAAAAAACCCCAAAGTAGCCAAACCAAATCTCACAAAGTTGTGCCTTCTTACAGGCTTTCGAGGATGTGTAACAATCAGTAAACTGGGATACATTTAGATGTCTGATAACACAGCCTCTGCCAGAAGAAGGAAAGTGTACACAAAAAGCTGGCAAATAACCATGTTTTTTCCCATTGGGAGTTCACTTGGATCCCAAAGCTCCTCTGCCTTACATTTGAAAGATTCCACATATTATAAACTCAGTGGGAAGAAGCAAAATTGAACCTCCTGAGGAAATTTCTCAGTCTCGTTTGTTTCACAATTATTTCCTGTTGAAGCTCCCACTGCAGCTTGCTATTGCTGGAAGTGGGAGCAAAGCTGATAAAGAAGAATTTCATGCACGGCATACAATAAATGTGACAGCTTTGGTGAGTTGAATGCCCATAAGCATCATCCTTATGCATGCTGTTTTGAGTTTCTATCCACTTATATAATACGTTAAGATATGAACAAAAGAACAGACAAGAAAGAAGAAAAGACAGTTGTTACAGAAGAGTGCAACAGGCATGGTTACAGAGTTGGGATGAGTCGTAGACTTTTCTTATTGACTTTACATATCATCATTTGTGGCTATACAATGTTTGCAGTGCAGTTGAGGACACAAATACGATAGGAAAACCAAAGCAGCACAGATAAACAATGACAAATCCTAGCTGTGCTGTTTCTATCATTTGATCCCACTCATCAAAGTCTGTAACTTTTCAGAATCCTTCTCTCGGGATTTGTTTATTACTGGGATCTGTATTATTTTGGGAGATACAGCATTGCACCATGTAGGGCTTGTATTATGTTGAATAACTTTGAATCAAGCTAGTGGTAACATCAATAGGATGGATGAAATGAATGTAATAAGAATTTCACCCATTATAGACATTAGAAAAAATCTTAATAACACAAGTTGAACCCAGAAAACAAGATACACTGATCTTGCCTCGCCAAAATTAAACATTGGTCCGGCCTTGTTAGTAAGCTTGAATTGCTAATGTCTTATTTACATTTTGTCATTTAGACTTAAAATTTGCATTTTCTCTTATTTATGCTGCTGTCTTTCCCAGATCTTCTTCAAAAAGTGATTCCATTCAGTTCCCCTTGACGAAGACACCCATTAATTAAATAAGAAAACAGGCTATGCCGCAATACTGATGTAATGAATCGGTAATGTTATGGCTCTCATTGAATTATGCTGTATTCATATGGATAGTTAAAAATAAGCACATTTGAGAGAGAGATGTCATGAAACAGACAAGTTTCAAAATTGTCAGTGAGGTGGCACAAATGCATGATGGCTAATTTGTAACGCTAACAGGGTTCAATTATGCAACATCCATATTATTTCATCAGGCTGCAAGAAAACAGATGTCTGCCAAGACAGTCTTATCTGCCAAAAGCAATATGGCAGAAGGGTTGCATCATGAGTCAGGTGTTGTACTAGTTGGTCTATCTGCATTTAACAGACTCCAGCTTTGTTGACCTTAACTTGAGACCATTTAAATCCCCTGGGTCAGAAGTTATCAGCCCTGCTGAAGTGTCCTTGAAGGCCTGTATATACTTCATGGGTGCTTCTCAGCAGCTATTAATAGATGAATCCTCAAATTACATGTTTCTAATAAAGATGTATTTTGGGTACACAATCAGGTTGTTTGCCCCACCAATTAAATCGGGCCAACTCATGGGGACTGCACTGATAGTACTTGTAGATAGGACGGACTTAATTGTTGTTTTGAAGTCAAGACAGTCAGAAACAGCCTAGATAATACCGGAAGTTGTGAGAATTCGTTGTCAAAATAAAATCATAAGTCTTTCCTTTGCTTACTGTTTTTAACCTTACCATACTTCATGTGAAAAGGAATGAGAGAGGTACATTTGAACTAAACACGATGAGATAATAAGAAGAACTATTGATTAGATCTATGGTCAGTGAAGATCGGCTCAGCGAACGGGAACTGTACTTAGGTTTACTGTTGGAGGTGATAAGGAAGAGAACCTAAGGTAGAGACCGATGTTATCAGAAAACAGGTTGAAGGATAAGTAACCTTCCTACAGTGCTATATATTAACTGTGTGTATGAAGGATTTCAGAAGCAGAGACAGATGTGTTCCAATGGAGCTTGTGTGAAAAGCTACCATGGACAAAAATGAGCAATGGGCTGAAAAGGATCTCAAAACAGCATGTGTCCTTCCAAGCTGTCTTGTTTGGCTGGCACAGGAATTTTCACATTATGTATTATGTAGACTGACTGATTGATTGATTTTATTTATGGATATAGAAGACAATGAATCCAAGGGATAACATGTGAATGTATGGAACAATTTACAGCATGGATGTTGTATATACCTCTATTTTTATTTATCTTGCTTCTTGTTGAATGGTAGATGCTTGTATTGTATAAAGTATTCAAGTTTTGTTATGTTACTTCCCTCATCTATAATATAAATCAATTTTTGTACCTTGTTTTACACAGTATTGCTGCAATAATAAAGTCATCTTATCTTTGCTAATTTTAAGTCCCCTTCCACTCAAAAATATGTTTTTCTTCTTGTTCCTACAGTTGGATGTTTGAGCTTCACTGTGCAGAATGATGTATATGCAGAGTTTGTTTTCACATTCATCTGCTGAAGTTTCTCTGTGCTCATGGAAAATCCAATTTTAAGGTATGGGCCTCCGAGCATGATTTGTGACATCACAAATAGTTTGGAAGCCAATCCTGGTCCAATATTCAACTTAGACAAGACAATGTGGAAACTTGAAGCCTCCAGTGCACAAAGACTGAGAATGGACTTTTCAGGGAAATCGGAGACATTGTGACCAGCAGGAAAACTTCTGAGATGAAACACATTTGCACATTTGTAGATTCTTAAATTTTAAATGAGGGAGAAGGAGGAGATGTCGTTTTAAGGATTTTGACAAGATAACTGAACTTTTTTTGTGTGAAAACCATATCAAACACAAACTATTATTCAAGTGTGTATAGCCTATATAATCAAAAGGGTAACTTAAAGCTGGAGTACATGACTTTTGTCTCCATTGTCTGACACTGAGAGTAATAACAAAAACACTGTCAACACATGCTTATGTTATAGGCTTCGCCGTAGCCTACTCTGTCGCTTGTGTTGCATCTGTAAAACGGTGGATAAATTGTTTTGAACGTCACGCAACCCCCGCGAAATGACTCGTTTCACTAATAGAATTTGACCAATATCCTCATGCAAGTTATCAGAGGGATAACCGGAAATCGGCCGCTCAGCCGGCAGAAGTCTCTGGTGCGCACGTTCTGCCCATAAAACATTGGCAGCATGCATTCATCTGGCCAGTGCGGGAAAGTCGCCACTGACACCAGTTTTAAAACCTTTGTATACTGTGAAATTCAGAGAGATTTATCTAGCGGTGATAGACTTAATCAGCATAGTGTGACCTAGTTTTACAATGGCTTCAATGTAACGGACGTTCATTTATATGAAAAAGTTCCGCACTGCAGGTTTAATGTCCTGAATTTAGGGTATTTACTACTTCCTAAACATTTGGTGATATGGGTTTTTATCTTGAAGGCAATCTCCGGAAATCCTGTATCTTATCGCGTGCTATTGACTCTGCTGTTATGGAAACGAGAGTGGGCGGAGCTAGTTCTTGCCATTCGACTCCGGGTTTGCTGCGGTGATGAAGTCCTCGGTGACCAGCGCAGCGTAGTCAGCTCTACGAGACACTACAGCACACAGCTTTTAATACCCGCTGTGTTTTCACTCTGCTGACTTACCCGGAGAACTAACTTGACATTTTCCCCTCAGTTTCAGTCTCATTTTCCCCCGTAAAAACAGGCCAGGCTAGACCTGTCGCGCAGTATCCCCATCACCACCTTTCGTGGATTTTTTCTTCTTCTTCTCCCCAGCACCCAAATAGTCTGGTGCATGGAGGGGAGAAAGGGGGCAAAACAAAAATACACTCTGACGGATTGTTAGCCGAACATGACGAGAAGATGTGGAGGAAGGTATGAACTGGCTGATAATGAGGATTATCTGTGTAACTAACAGACATGCAGTGAGGTGCCCTGGTTGCGGATTCAGCCTTCTCCAGTCATCGAGGTGAGGCGGAGATTTTGGGAGAAGTCGTGTGGAGCACAAAGAGCTGATTTTAAAGCCGATGATACAACAAGTTTGAACTATGTGCTGACAGAGGACTGGAGGTGGGAGAGGAGTTGCAGCATTGTGGTTGGTTTCTGGCTGTTTTCTGTGTAGACTTTCACCACAACACAAAGTTAGACAATCCGGTAGAAGTTCCCAGTCTGTACCTTCAGTACTAACACTTGTTATTGAATGTGCTGTGTCTGGCCAGCGCCTTCTATTCACAATTGACTGCTTGTGCTTTTATTTTTATTAGATAACCGCACTTAGCCTAAGTGTATATTTCCACTACAACGTTTTGACCACAGAGTGAGGCTCTCTGTACTGAAGTCCACTTTAAATGCGGACTGGTTTGCGGTCAGTGAGTGCACAGCCGAGCCGCCGGTGCCACTTGATTTTTAATTCAAGGCAAGACAGAAGTCGGTTCATTTTTCACCATTTTCTGACAACATTATGGAGCTGACATACAGGAGCGTTGTCCTGCTGGGGTGCATCTTCCTGGATTGGGCTCTCCTGGGTTCTGCAGAGGAAGGTGAGTCTGTGAGGAGTTTTCCTTCAAATGCTGCCTAGATCTTTATTTATCTGTGTGTGTGTGTGTGTGTGTGTGTGTGTGTGTGTGTGTGTGTGTGTGCGCGTGTGTGGTTTCCGGGGCTCAATTAGAGGTCCAATCTGTATTACATCCTGTCTTTTACCTGAGGGGAGTGCAGTAAAACCACATGAAATGTTTATAAGGATGCTATGCAAACACCTCACAAAAACTTTAAATCTGAGGGGAATCATCATAGAAATATCATAGAGGGATGTGATTGCAATCTCACTAATTAGAAGTACTGTATGTTACAGGCATACAATAGGAAAGGTCTCTGTGGAAATGTGCTTTAAAAAATGTGACTTTTCTTCCCTTTACCTCTGGCACTAGACTGCTGGGTTTATCTTGAAAGAGTTTTTTTTTTCACAAGGTTGCCAAAGAAGTAACAAAATCATCAGTTTTCCTCCTCTTGATATCTTCAGGAAGGCCTTTTCTAAGACCTGCACACTTGACGTGTTCAGTTTCAAGTCAGCAAAAGGGTTCCAAGGCATCTTCCTGAGGGAACACCAACCAGTTTACCTTAAAGTCAATACTAAAACATTCAGTGAATTGTGGCTGATACAGAGCTGATGTACTTTCTGCAAATTGACATCTACATGAGGTATTTTAGATTTTAGATTACGTTTAGTTTGTGGAAAAAGCTTTGCAGCAAATATATAATCTGGATCATAATTTACATTGGTTTCTGGGAGCAGACGTGACATTAACGGGCAAATTATCCAGAAATCATCAAATAAGACCTCCTCAAATGATCTGGCATAATGAAAGAAAACGATGGTTTCAAATTATAGCTCGGCATCATCTGCATAACAACACGGCCTGTGTCTGGATAATTTACAGGAGTGGGAGACGGAGTCTCTTGGTGTTTATTTAGCTTTTAATCTCCTGCCACGTCTCTGTCTTTTTTGTGACATTAATAGGAGCATTTCAGTGCTGCAGAGTGAACTGAAAGCTGATTTGAATTTGTCGAGAATGCTGCTGAGACAACTTTTGGTAAAAAACCTTTGATAGAAAATGGTCTTTGGAAATAATGGGCCTGTGTTTACTGAGGATCAAAGGATCACAACTGGGTTTCTGCAGGAGCTGTTGAACTGCAGGGATTTTAAAAATACCTTGTTGCTCTTTAGGCTGCATGCTGTTGTGCTCCTGGGAGGACTGCTCTTTATTCTACATCAGGCTTTTCTGCTTGATACTGTGTATAAACTTACACACAAGATGATGTGGCTTCATTGCTTGGCTTCATGATTTCTAGATGTAGATGATTTTTACCCTCACAAGTCAGATTGAGAAAATGAAGAATATATGACCAAATCCGACTCTATTGTCGTCTGTCATAAAAGAAAACGTTGAGACAGCAGCCAGTTCTCTGACTAATTCCCAGTGTTTACTGCTGCATTAGGTGGGTACTCTGCAGCTATGAAAACAATGAGCGCTTAAACAATAAAACATTTCCCAAGTTTGTTCATTCCAATCAGTACTGGTTGTAAACAAGAACGCCACGAACATGCATGACTTCACATATTCTTTGGCAGGAACACAAATCTGTCAGCTGCCTCTGGTTTGAGGCTGGTTGCTTTGTATCCGCTGGTATTAAATGCCCTTTCTTAGAGGGGAAGGCACTTATGACTTCTGCTATGAACTGTAGAAACACATGGATGAAGCGTATGTGGCGTCACCCATGGTGTGAGGGTGCTTTGATTGGCCGATTGCGAATATACAAACATTCAAGAAATGTTAAATTACCACAGATACCGAGAGTTTGAATTCTTCCAGGAAAAATGTTGTTGACTTTGCATTGCAAAAGAGAAGTCTGGGATTTTCCCAGACACTTAATTTTGGTCAGAGTTTTTTTTTTTTTTTTTTTTTTTGAGAGGCAGGGATCAGGCCATTAGAAGAACTGTAGCTTATTCTGCAGCTGGAGCTACAGGTTTCCACAGCTGGACTAAACTAATCTCACAGAGTTTTAGTCTTTTTCTGTGGCACGTAGGAGACGCTGAGCCTCAAATCTACGTGGGAGGCGATGTCAAGCTGGTTTTTGGTGGCAGAATTTTTAAACATGCCCCTTTAGAAACTCAAGATTTGTCTGTGTTGACTTGGCTCGGTCCCCCCCCCCCTTCCCCCTCCCCCCACCCCTCGCTGATGTTTACAAGGTGCCGGTTCCAAACAGGTGCAGCACAGGCACGGTGCGGAAGATGGGGATGTAGACGGGAGCTGAGGGGGTTGTGGCGCTTTGTCGACCGACTTCAGAGCATCTGTGTCTTGCCAAGTGTGAACAAGATGTCTGGTTTTCATGTCTTGGGTAATGGCCCGCTCCTTTGCCAGCACACTCTGGATCATCCTCTACCTTGTTCTCCACGTAGTAGGGAATTCTGTAATGAACTGATGGGAGGGCAGATGAAGCTCACTGCTGCCAAATCTCTCCTCCTTTTCCAACTAAAGGATAAATGACTCACTTACACACACCACTAGCTCGTTCAGCGCGTGGATCGCTCTTCCTTCTGTCTCCGAGAAGATTAAAACAAAGACCCCTTGATCAGATAATTACTTTGGCTAGAAATTAATAACAAGCTTTGGCTGGAAATTAGTAACGAGGACGCAGACACAGACAGAAAAACAACCACGCTGTCTCTGCCTAACCTTGCACATAAAAAATGCATCCTGCATAAAAGTATAATCAAGGCCTTAAACTGAAAAGACTTTTTAAGCAGTCTTAACAATTCTCGCTAATATAGACCTACTATGATTTAAAAAATATATGTCTTTAGAAATTCAAGCTATAAATGTTTCTTATCCTCCCACATTCAGACTCAACCTATAAAATATCCATTATGTTTTTCTCCCGGCACCCCTTTTTTTTATGCCTCGCACATACAATTTCTCTCAAGATGCAGCCAGTCACAAAAGCACCGCAGTCTCCTCCACCGGTTCAGATCCAGAGCTTTAATAATATCAGCGCTTTTTTGTCAGAAGTGATGCAAACGTGTCGCCACTCATCTAGACAAATAAGACAATTTCTCACCCCTGCGGATGATAAAGTTGTTCTGTTCTGTCTAGTTTTATGTGCCTGAAGTTGTTTTGACCCGTGCGGTCATCTGAGGAGTGACAGATTTGTGTAGAGGAAATGTTAATCTCAGTGAAATGCACCATAAGGCTCTCGTTCCATTCGTACATGCGGCTTGACTGTAGCTCAGCTGCGGCAGAGGAATGGGAGTCGGCGTGTGATTGTCTCTTGAACATTGCTGTCAAGTTATTTTCTCTTCAGCAAAATTGTTTGCTCTTGGCAGTGAGGCTCATACTTAGCGCTGGTAGTTTATAACAGCTTCATAAATCCATCTTTCTTTGCACTGGCGATGGGGAGTGTATCTTCTGCAATACGGTATGTTACTGCAGCTGTTACCTCCGTCTAAGTCATTTTTTCACATAGTTTATGACAAGAGAGTGCGGCTGCCAGTGTAATTTGTTTAGAAGGGGGGGCCTGTCTCGTTGTTAGGGTGAAAAACCTGGATAGCACTTTTTTAGCTTGAGTTGATGGAAGAAAGGGTTGAAGTGTCATCTTTGTCTGTTAGAAACTTTAAACACAGCAGCACTGTTTTGTTCCATATCACACTTTCACAAAACCAAAGTGATCCTTACACAGAGGAGGAGGTGACATTAACATCTTTTGATTGGCACTTGAAATGACACACGTGCAGCCTCCGTTCTGGATAAGGAGCTCTCACAGGAAAAAAAGTATGTGAGATAAAGTGGGAGATAACTTAGTAATAAATGACAGTTTTCATGATGTGGTTAATAATTTAAAGTGTATCGTAAAACCAAAAAAAAAAAAAAAAAAGATATTAGAGCTGTAATGATTAGTCAATTAATTGATAATCGAGTCGTTTCTGTAATTTTCAAAGTAAAATGTCAAATATTTGATGGTTCCAGCTTCTAAAATGTGAAGATTTGCTGTATTTCCTTTTCATATATGACATTTAAAGGACCGGTATGTAGGATTTAGTGGCATCTAGCAGTGATGTTGCAGATTTCAACCAACTGAATACTCCTCCCCTCCCAAGCATGTAGGAGAACCTACGGAGGAACTTGAAACGTGAAAGACCCTCTCTAGAGCCAGTGTTTAACTTTGTCTATTCTGGGCTACTGTAGAAACATGGCGGTGCAAGAAAATTTAAGACATCACCAAGGACCCTGGACCTTGAAAAAAATTGTGAATGCCATTTTTAAACTATTTTTTAAAACTTCTCATAAGACTTATCGAGAAAATGAACAGCGGTTTAATCAATATGAAAAATAATTGTTAGTTAAAGCGCTATTTAATATAACAGGAAAAAAAAAACATATATAGCCTTAAACAAATACAGCAACACTCACCAGTTGCTCATATCCAGTCAGATAAATGACGTGTAACAGGCTTATTTAAATGGAATTAAACAAAAGTCATTAATGTAATCTGCTTATAGTAGACTGCTTTTAGGTGAAAGGCATTGACATCAACCTCGTGAAAACAATCAAAAAAGGGAGGCATTCTTGCCTTTTGTATACAATATGATGAATAGCATAATGCCTCACAATCTAAACTTAAACTCACTTAGTGTCGCAAATCAGTAAATGCAGGAAGGATGGTTTTTTTTTTTTATCCAAGAGGCCTTACTTGAGCCTCAATCCCTTCTTTCACAGACATGTAGCCTTTTCTTTTGCTACTCTTTCCACGTCCTCTGTCTCCTTGATGTTTGACTGGTGCTATGCTGTTTTCTCTTGCTGACTGTCTCCCCTGCCGTGGAAATGTGGATCGTTTCCCAGAAATCCTTTTAAACGGAACTGATTTTTATAAGAAAGGGATTTGCATTTAAAGCAACCTCCCCCCTCTCTGAAAGCCTGTAGCCCATCATCCTCAGTACCTCAATCCGATGATTAGCTTCCTCAAGAGTTAAATAGGCATCCGAGTGCCACAAGTACTCTCAGTCCATGTCTCTCTCCCTCTCTCCCGTTTCCCCTCTACGAAAAAAAAAGGATGCATATGGCAGCCGGGAATTGCAGGTGGATGATAGTTTAGCTCAGTGAGAGGATACACCCCCAGCCCATACATCCATGTCAGGCATTCACTTTCGAGAGCCAGTCTGTCCTCCACCCACACGCTGCTCTCTGAGAGTGGGACACAATGGGGACAGGCTGCAGCAGAGAGGGAATGAGGCCACAGCCTATCAGCCATAAGCACCAAGGAGAATGGCACTTTTAGAGGGATGGGGGTTCTCTTTGAAGTGAGTCAAGGAGAGATGGGAAGAGCGGCATGAGTCAACGAAATAGAAAGAGCAAGTGCAGTGAGGGCAAGGAGTATGTGCACATCTGCACGCCGCATAATGAGCAAAGTATGTATATTGCCTATTTGCATTTTGTAATCACGCACACCTGGGGGCCAGATATGTGAGATATATATGTGATGGGCTGAATATGTGATTATAGCAAAGAGATTAAAAAGGCCTTTAATTAGAAGACAGCTAAGAAGGAGCTGTTTATCTCATGTCCATCTTTCTCATTTATCTTCATCATAGCTGTAATTTGATGTATACTGAGCATTGTACTGGAGACATCCTTTTGTGAGGCGCCTCTACATGCCATTGTTGTGCTATGTCGTCTGATGTTTTCGCCATTGCATTCAAAAATAGAATTGAATGTTGAGTGGGGGGGGGTGGGGGGGGGGGGGGGACACTAGGCTGGTGAGACGTCTGAGGCAGGATGTGCAAGAATTGATTAAAAAAAGCAACCTTGATGTAAAAAAAAAAAAAAAAAACGTTTCTGAAGCGTGCACCATCAGTAGACTTGATTCGATTTGAGTCTGGGATATTTTCCACCCTGCGTCACAGGTTGACCTACATCTCGTGTTTGATATGCTCGTTTTAAAGGTAAAATGCAATTGGCTCGGTTCGACATCAAGCTAAAGAACATGTGCATGTTTGCCTTCCACCTTCATGAATGCACACTGTGTCAGTATGTCTCCCAGGGCCTGCTTTCATATACCACACTGAACCGAGTGGGCTCTGCTATATACGGCATAACAGAGACATTCCTGTGCGCTAGCTGCCCTCCTACAGCTTGCACACAGCTAAGAGCTTTAAGAGGGAGTCATGCTCCAAAAAGGAGTGGGTCAGTTCAGTTGAAGAAGCATTAAACACCTTTTTTTGGCAGCTTGATACCTCCTTTTTTTAAGGGTAGCTGCGCAAAAAATTCACTTTAAGCCTTTGCTCATGTTCTTATATATCACCACTGCTTCAATGATAACTGATCTCCTCCCAATCCCATCCAGTCATTAGGAAGATTCTCTGTACTATTAAACTCTGTCCGTTTTTCTAAGATTGGACAAAAGTGTGGTTTTTGAAATTCAAACAGTTTGTAAACTACTGAATTCACCCCCTGCGGAAGACATAATATGGCTGGCTGAGGAAGGAAAAATGATGCTCTTTGTACTCTAACAAATGGCTTCACATCCAAAGAAGAGTCTATCTTTATCCCAGATATCGGTCACCGCCACACAAACTCCCAGTCGCCGGCTTGTTGGAGCAACGCATAGACATGATGAAGAGAGCTAGCTCTCAGCGTGTCTGTTGTTGTTTGAATATGAAAAAGCGTGACGTGTCGGAATAAAAGGGAGGATTCTCACAGAGAGTCTGTTCTCTTGTATCTCTACTTAGATGTGTCAATCCTTAGATGGTTTATTTAACTGGAGTCTGTACTGTTAGCTTCAAGCTGTCCACCTCCCACAGCAGATTAGTCACTGGAAGCTATGTGTGTGTGTGTGCGCGTTTTCTTCAGCAAGATTTTTTTTTTTCTTTCTCCCAAAATTAATTTTACATTCTGCTTTATTAAAAGCTTTGATAAAAACTCTGTTTTAAGTACAGAAATAGACATTTTTGGGGCTCATGGAGTTTGGTAGATGCATCACTGCAGCAGATGGAGCTATGTGGGTCCTTCATCAAGCCAGATTTGAAATAGATAGGTCCCTTGTTATATATTATTTTATAAAAGTTCATATTTCCAGGTTTTTTTTTTTCTCAAATGGGAGTTCATTTTGCTATAGAGGATAATATGTCATTGCTGTAGGTGAACGCTTGGAGTGCTTTGTATTCATGATTGAATGACATAAACATGCTAATAATTGATTTCTAGCTCTGTAAGTGTAACTATCTGGTCTAATTATCGGAGGACACAGCAAATACGGGGGTAGCAGAGTCTCCTGCTGGTTAGGAAGATCATCCCAGATTTCAGCACTGCATGACTCCAAAGTGTCCAACCTGCAGGGGTGCCAGTCTATAACTGACCCTGACCTCAGGACTCCCCATGGACAGAGAGGAAGACAAGAGGATAAATATCTTCTTGAGAGATTGAGAAAGTGTTTGAAAACAAGCACATAGCCTGCACTTCATGGTGCTTTCGCAGCGATGACATAAAGCTTCCCACCAGACGATCAGCTGCCTTCAAGCTGTCTATGAAGATATTAGCAACTTTAGGCTAGTTGGTTTGGAGAGAGCACGAACCACACTGTGATGATGTGTGATAGCTCCCAGGTATAAACAGCAAAGTGTCTGTTTAAAGTTGTCAGACCTGAATTCGGTTCATTAGGATCTTGGCGCCTTGTAGACAGTGTTGTGGTAAAAACACTGATGTATTGACAATAAATTAAAAGATGAGCTTTTCATTTTTCTATTATATAATAACATTTTGTCTCCACATTTGTTACGTTTGTCTGTTTGCAGTCAAGCATGAAAACATGGTGCTTTCTTCTGCCAACCCTGATCTCTGGATTTAGACTGCCTGCTCTAATGCTGACTGGCACATCACCTAGACGATGAATCAATGCGCAGTGTCATTTCCCCAATATAAACACTTTATCAAGTAGATGAATATGGCTTTGAGTCTTGTTAAGCTCGGTTTCTCTTTTACTCCGCAGTCGTACGAGCTGTCACCTTTGACAGCATCTAACAAAGTGAAACCTTTTTACCAAAAGCGTATCTGTAAAGACCGTCATCACAGAAATGGTCTTTTAAAAGACCAAAGTGCTTAAATGTACTGTGCAGCACACATCTGTTTACTAAAGCACTTGCCTTTCAACCCTGAAGCATCAAGGTCTTTTGAAAAGAACATTTTTTAAGCTGAGAAGAGGTTACAGCATGAGTTTTAAAGATTAAAAGATGTGTCATTCTCACGAGAACAAGGCGTTTCTTGTCTCTCAACAACTGCATATGTTTTTTGTTAGGTTGTTTTTTTTTGCCAATTAAATGAAAGAAAGTAATCCTCTGGTAATGTTTCCTTAATTCAGTGAGGCGCCAGCAGTATCACTTGTATATAATGATTAATAAAAATGTGCCGGCTACACTAATCAATACAAGTGACCCACATTTTAAAGAACTTTCCTCCTTCTATCTACAGCAGCAGGCAGGGTTTGTATAAGGCATTAAATTAAATACTGAAAATGTTGAATATTGGTATACAAACTTTGTGTATTTATTAAATGTAGCTTAGCTAGCTTAGTTTAGCTAACAATTAAAGGCAAAAATGCCAGAAATGCTTTAAGAAAAAGTAAATAAATACCTTGATTGTCAATATAAAAGTCCTTCCTGCACATGTCACTTTCACATAGCAGCTTAACATTGTTTTTGACGTAATGTGACTGTTGTCACATAACCACCAATATTGTTTAAATCTTATGTTTAAATCCTGTTTTGCTAGAAACGCATTGTAATTGGTTCACACACAAAAGGAGCATTGTACATCAGACAGTCCTGCTTTCTGCCGTTGACAACAACATGCAGTCAATTTAACAGTAGAGGTAGAAGCATGTGGCTTTTGATAATTGTCATCCGAGATTACAATTGGAGGTAAAAGAAATATTGGAAGAGCAGGGAAGGTAGACAGTAATTATAAACAAGAACAAAGGAAAGATACACAAAGAAGAATCTCAGTGGAGAGTTTGGTTTAAAAGGGAAAAAATGTGGAGCTTCAAGACAAAATTAGTCTCCAGGTTACAGTGGAAATGAAAAATCTGATTGTCTGCCCCCCAAATCTATAGATCAAACACCAATGGTTTGTCTATTTTCTAATTTGGGTATCATCCCAAGTGTTGCCTCTTTTTTTTTTTACTGCACATTATTCTTTATTTAAAAAGTGGCATGGCTTGAGGAAATGCAGAGGGCTTTGAAAAGTGCAGCACACCCTCCCAAAATATAATGATTTTTTAAAAAAAGGGGGCTTTTTAACATTTCCTTTGTAATTCATTCTTCCTCGTATATGATTCTGTATCAGGAAGCCACCAGGGAGTTGGTTTAGCCTGCAACAATGTTCTCAAGAAGCCTCTCAGTTTTTCACAGAGTTGGGTTATTTTTGAAGAGGGCTTGAGAAAGTGGTGCCCATAATTGGAAATAGCAGGAGGTGAATTCACTGAGTAGCAGATCGATATTCCAAAGAGACAGAAATATGCTGTAAAGTAAGGCAATTTGAGGAAGATAGTTCAGGGAATTATGCATTAAGTTCTCAAATGTTCCCATTTAGAGCTGAATTAACAATTTGACCAGAAAATAAATAAGAAAAACACAGGAGAAACTTTTTCCTTCCTTCTATTATGTTGGTGATTAAATCTTAAAAAATCTATTGCTTTCTCTTCTCCTTTCCAGAATTAATTGGCACCTGTCGTACACAGATGTCCATCAGCAAACATCCCCTGTAATAACACTGTAATCTATTTTCAAACAGTCATAGATAAATCTGTAGATAATGTTATTTTTTCATCGAGTGCAGAAGTCTCCTTGGGAATATCTTTGGCCTCCAGAGCTGTGAGAATTTTGTTTGTCTAAAGGAAAAAAAGGCTGTTTGAGTCCAAGACGCACAAGTGCTGTTCAGCAGTTGACACCACAGGTCAAAACTCATTACTTGTGGGAAGTGATAAAAGGCGCAGAACCAAGTTGATGTCTCATATCCTCTTAACTTTCTGTTAACCTCTCATTTTATGTGAGGGTCCGAACTTTTTATACCACTGTGATTAAAGTAAATATTCACTTTGAACTTGTGTGACTTGAATAATGCAACGGTTTTTCCTTCCACTCCACCACAATTAATTTAAATGGAATAGCAATGAATCATAGATGCACCTTTTGGATGCTTCTACCTGCATTAATAAACATTTGTTTTTTTTTGTTCCAATACCAGAGAATTTTTTGTTAAGTCCTTTCCACACATGTATTCATATTTAACAATCAGCAGATATGAGAAAACATTAAAAAGGCAGTTAGAAATCCAATTTCAGCGTTGTAATGAATTTAAAGGATGAAAAGTCATCCGACCTCTCTTAAAATCTCTCCACCGTGAACTCAGACACACATCCTCTACTAGGCTTCCAGTAACGGTGAGAACAGATGATTCATGTAATGTTTTTGTCCATTGACTCTCTGATTACAGTGTGGATCCGAGCCAAAACATTCAGAGGTCAGGTATCGTAGACCTGCACTTAATCCTCGGTGCTTCAATCATTTTGATTCACAGCAGCGTCGATCCTCTCTAGTAGCATCTTTGGTTTCTGTCCAGTTATGAAGTTTCCCTTCCTAACTGGGTCACATCCTGTCCTGGGACAGAAACCAACCACAACACCTATTGATATGCGTCCCTACAGACAAGAAAGTTAAAAAAAAAAAAAAAGTGTCAAACATTAACACCTTTCTTTCATCTCAACCTCGCTCTTTTCATCTCTCTACTCCATCAATTTCATGCAGTCACATGCAGTTAAAATAGCTGAGCCCATCCACACGTGCCGCAGAAGGCTTTTGTTATACAGTAGATGAGTAGTTAAACAGCGTCCCGCTCGGCTTCTGTGCATGTCGGCGGCTGGCCCCCACCAGACTGGGAGACAGGAAGGGGACATGAACTACAGGAAGCTGAGGTTTAATCTCACTAGACACAACTCTGTCAAAGACACACAAACACGTTTTACACACACACATTCAGTACATAGGTTTCTTCACGTGCACACGCCAACATGCACATGCAAAAACAAGACTGGAAAGCTGAAACATGAGGTAAACTATGGTAGATAACCTAAGTGCCAAAGACATCCAAAAGTAGCATTTTTAAAGATTAACTAGCGATATTCTTTGTAACATGTGGTCAATAAAACCTGGAGGACTATCGCTCCTACCATATGATGTGTGAGTGTGGTAATCTTCTGCAGAGGAATAATTTGGATAGTCTAACAAACAAAACTGTTGAAACAGCTATAATTCATCAAACTAATGTTAACACAGACAGCCTCGTTCATTTTACCTGTAGTTAGCAGTGTGACTATGGCCTCACTCTAAAACATCTGCTAATATTGATATGGAAAGAAAAAGATCAAAATTAAAGTTTTTTTTAAAGGAATAGTTCTACATTTTGGGAAATACGCTTAATTGCTTTCTTACCAGGAGTTAGAGAAGTTAGAGAATACCACTCTTGTGACTGTAGGATAAATATGAAGCTACCGCTAGCAGCCGGTTAGCTTAATTCAGCACAAAGACTTTAAGACTCTCAAAGACTCTTTACATTTAAGATGTATAGATTTAACAAACAAGATGTAATGTATGAATTGTTGAACTTAAGTGGTGCTGATAGGTGTTTTTTTTTAATTTCTTTTTAGCTTTGGACAGACTCAGGCTAACCGTTCCCCCTGTTTCTAGTCTTTGTTTGTTAGCTAAGCTACCCGCACAGACATGTATCCTTTCATCTAAGTGGGCAAGAAAGCAAATATATTTCCCTAAAATGTCAAACTATTCCTTCAATTCCAAATGTGAAACACTGATGTATCTAATCGTCTGAGGCACCACAACATCCCATAAGAGTGCCTGATTTCAGGGAATTAGCTTTCTAAAATATAAAACATGTGCTAGCAGTGTCCCCTGAAAAACCTGTGGTACTGAGTAATACCTGGAGAACAATAACCCTCCTACTTCACTTCACAATAACTTCACTACTTCAGGAAACAGGACAAAACCTTCATGTCAACTTTGGAAGAGAGCAATTTTCAGTCCCAGACCACCAAACAAATGTTATTTATTCAAGCAGTAATTCCTGTGTGTAGCAATGTATAATTTATTACATTTTTGTTTCTCGTGCAGTATGTTATTAAATTACTTTATGAAAAAGAAAACACAATCATTTATTTCAGTGACACAAAGCTATTGTCAGTGTTTGTTTTTATGTGGTACATGTGAATGGTATCATTGTATGTTGGGAAGATCAGATGTATGATTGATCATGTGATATGGATGGAAAAAGTATTGAGTGTACAGAAAAACAGTATAATGACACCAAGATGTTATCAGCCTGATGGCCTTGGGTTAGCCGACCACGCGCTTCGGGAATTTCTTTTTTAGACACTGTCAGCAAGAGGCCTGATGAACATAGCACTAATACTAGCAAACACACTTATAAGCCCATCTAGTTTTTATACATTTGTCATCTGGAAATCCCAAACCCTCTCACATCTCCTCTCCTACTTTCATTCCTCTTTTTCATTATCACTGTTCTTTCCCTCTGTCTCTATTTCTGTAGGTGTACGAGGGTAATTGGCACTCTGTTTCTTTAATTAAAATGAGGTCGAATTGTAGCTGAAGCAGAGCAATTGTTCATAGGCCTATAATTTCCCCTATCGCACTCTGGAGCCACAGAGAAAGTGGAAAATATGGAGGGAAAGGGCATGTGACGAAGAAATTAACACAAAAGTAGAGAATTATGAACATTGTAAAAAAAAAAAAACCAGAAGGGATTTAGATCAAATGGGTCTCGAATTTGAGGTCAGTTATCTAAAGCCTGAAGACAGCTGTATAGAAAACGAGGGCGCAGTATTCAATGTATAGTCCTCCCCTTTGTCGAAAATACAGCATCAGGTTTTACATTTCAAAAGGAAACTGAGAACAACACCCTCCATTGTCTCCCTTTCATACAGAAAACTTAATACGTTCCCCATACCTGTGTGTTTTCCCGACATGGTTTGATGATGAAAACAAAAGCTGTACCATGTTACTACTGATATTTCTGATATATCTGTACGCCAAGTCAAGATCAACCCACCTACTTCAGACTCGCCCCTCAATGTCTTTACCTGAAAACAAAAATGAGTTAGCCACATCTATTTATAATTTTAAGAACACTTTTTTTCCTAGTTGTAATTCCAAGGCTCAGTCCTAGTCCTCTTGCCAGCACCAGTATTAGTTTAGACTTCTCCAGTGTCGGCTCATGTGCACAATTGTACTGTAATTACTGTAAAGTTGTTTGTTTGGGGTGTTAAATATGGCCAGATGACGAATTTTCATTGTTTCTTCATTTTTCTAGCACTTGGGGCAATTTTCCGGCAGTGGGTGGTCGCCACTGCCGAAAGAATGTAGGGGGAAACGCCGGCTTCCTCTAACAGGGCTTAAGTCTGAATCCACTTCAGTGAAAGGCAAGGCTGTGCATGCACATAATAGAAACACTCACCATCTCATAGAAAACACTCACGCTCACGCATCCTGTCTCATAAACCTTAATGATAGAGCAGCGATAAACAGTGATTACCATGCTTGGAGGGGTGGGAGGGGGTTGTTTCTTTTCCACTCCTTCAAATCACCATATGAAACAGAGGCAGGTGTGCAAATGAAAGGTAGAGACTGGGGCAGTCTCACACTGGAGCCTGAGTATTATGAAGCTGTTTTTTTGGAATTATGCTGAAGTGAACTTGAGGTAGACTAAATGTGGGGAAAGTACCAGCCTGAACTTTGTCACCCAATTATCCTCTTCATCCACCTCTCTCCTCTTTTTTCCCTGCTCTCTGCAGTCTTTCATTTCTTCCTCTCTGTCGTCTCAAATTGTTATAAAGCCGACGGGCTTCTGTGATTTTGAAGTGGAAGAGGACACAAATCATGTGTGTTTGTGTCGCTTTAAGGGGAGTTTTGCACGGAGAAAGTAAAATGATTGTGAAAGAGAGACTGGTAATACAGAGGGAAAACCATTGATTAAAGTCACATTTACCATTTACCTCTCAGTGCGATATAATGACGAACCTGCTGCATATGCAACCCTGATGATTAGCGAAGCCATGCTGCTTTCATATGCTGCGCATGAGACAGGTCGTCCAGACGATGGCAACGAGAAAATGACACTGAGGTGGAATGCAATAAGAAAGATTTAAGCAATTTGGCTGTATGACAGTGAGAGTGGGGTTGAGAAGGGGATGAGTTCTGCATTTATGTGTGTGTGTGCGTGTGTGTGCGCACACTGAGGAAATGTATTAAATTAGCAGGAGCCAAGATGTGAGCAGCAGCAGGCATGATTGAGTGATCATTGAAATCATTATGGAAAAAACAAGGATATAAAGACTCAGATATTGATAGATGACACTAGATATTGTCCACTTAAAATATTTTTACTGTTTGTCATTTTGTATGAAAATGTTTAAGATTTGCATGTTTTTTTATAATCTAAAGGAGGAATAACAGCTGGGCAGAAGAAGATATATTTAATTAAGTGGTTCAGTTATCAAAGCGCTCTGCTAATGAAGTCTGTATTTTTATAAAAATTGTGACTTGTAACCAACTGTGGTTTTGCTGTTTTATTGATGTTTCCTAGTAGAATGTAGGATGTAGAATAATTCATTAAAACAGCGAGGGAAAATAAAAAAGTAGACTGAATCACCTCCATCAATTTGTAAACACAACAACAACTTATACTGAACTTATACTTACAATATCCAAACATACCTTTATATTCATTTTGAACTGTTAAGTGCAGCTATGATAGGACTAAAGACACACCTAGTTTAGAGTCTATCCTGACCACAGTATTTGATTTGTAACGGGGAGTTTAACGTTCGTCAGTGGCGTCTGTTTCTGTCTGGGCGGCGACAGCAATAACATTTGTCTCAGTAGGAAGTGCGAGTCAAATTCTGCCTTATCGCTGAGTTTTTCTTGTTGGTTTTTTTTTTTTATGCCTTCGTGTGTATTTTATTAGGATGTGGGTCGGTAAGTGGTAAATGTGATTGCCTCTTACTTCAAACAGGATCACAGAGATTATTAACTGTAGGCGTCGCAGTTATTTTTGTAAAATACTCCAAGTGTTGGTGATGAACAGTGTTGCGCAAAATATATTCATAGAGTACAAGGAGTCCCTGACAGCCTTCATATCTTCACAGCTGTCTGTGTAAAAAGGTTTTTCCAAATATCCTCTTATCCTGTGTGCAGTGTTCCTCTGGAAACTCACTGTAATCATCGGGATTCACGGTATTGAACAGACAATGAAAGTAATTTAGGATTACACTGTAAGGTCATTTAGGATGAGTATTCATCATAGCTTATAACTTTGACCACTGCTAGTCATCAAACTATTGGGAGTGTGGTGAAAAAAATATATTAGCTGTAGATATTTTTAGGTGTTTTCTGTGTTTGTGCTGGTTTATTATTATTATTTGTTGTCTTCTGCAGTGGCTCAAATTGCCGTGAGCTGAAATGAGCTAAAACCATGAAACTTGGCCCAATAACTTGAAATAATGTACACGTGCTTCCCTAGAAATACGAGCCCAATCGACCAGATGTTGGCACTGTATTTAAGACCCAAAAATGCAATTTTGGAAATCCGATGTAGGGGGATGAAACAAGTGTGTGATTGGTCTCACTCCTTACTCCTTAAACTAGCTGAAGTGTGTTTGCTCACCTTTGTGAAGCCTGAAACCTGCTCATTGCTGCTTGTGGCTTTAATTTTTGCTTTCTTCTGTTGTGCGCAAAAAGGCTTGAACCCACCAATTGCCGCTTGCAGCTATATTTCTCTACTGCTTCAGTAAATTGTCGTTCCAGGCGATGGGGGAATCTATAGTTCCAGCCAGTGTAATAAAGTATTTTAAACAGAACCGAGACTGTGGTTGAGGTACATCCTGTGTAATATACATCACATTTTAGCTAACCTGAGATGATAATTAATGATGTTATCTCTGTAATTGTAAACCAGTGTTAGTGCAACTTGACAAATGGCAGAAGCCATTATTAAACCAATCTCCACAGTGAAGTAAATACAGATGGAATCACTGAACCTGTGTTTAAAATTGGATGCATGATTTCGACACGCGTCTATGCAGAGCAGATGTTTTGGACAACAGATCGACATGTTGAAGCAAGTAGGAGGTGAAAACGACACATCTTAAACCGTTAAGAGCAGCAACACTCTGGCCCTGTTCAGAATTCAGAGCGAAGCAATTTTCAAATCTTTTTTGTTATGAATGTAAGAATGAATTATTGTGAAGTGTTTGTCAGTTACGGTTAAATGAACAGGCAACAATACAGTTTGATTCTTTGTGAAGTATTATTACTAAAGTCAATAACGTGTAACGAGAAAAATATATTGGTACTTAAAATACCTTTAGAAACCAAAATTGGGCAAAAGTAAAACAATAAAAAAGAAAACTGGGAAAATAGAAGTTGTTCAAAATGCAGAAGCAGATGTAGTACTATGTGTGTTTGTGTGTGTGTTTAGAGTGTGTATTAGTGAGGTTATGGGATGCCAGACTAATTGAACAAAACATCTTACTACCCTCAATGATAAACTCACACTGAAACCCCCATTTCCTCCAAACTCCCATTTCCATGCAAGCGCTCTCCTTGATCATGGCACATAAGAGAGCCGCATTAAATCCTGTTTATCGGTAAAAACCAAAGTGCCTGACCCTTGAGATGAGCCTCTGCGGGAAACACGTAGGGCTCTAAAAGCCGGTCTGTGACAGAAAACTCATCCCTTCAGTATAAATACGAGTCACAATTCAGCAAAGACAATCTCCTAAGAAAGCTGGGCGTGAAAAATAAGATGTCCTCCCATGAAAAAAAAAAGTCCTTTCACCCGAAACCTCACTGTGCTTCAAGTTACATACAGTTCAGGTCCCAGATTTTTATTGGGCTCCTGAATCATAGCAGAACTGCTCGGATTGTTTGCGAGCTGGCAGCCTTCCCCTCAAAAGATTACAAAAAATCAATTCTATTGTAATCACAGATGGTGACTGGAAGGGTTTAAACCTTTATATATGTGTGTCCCTGTGTGTGTGTGTGTGTGTGTTTGTATCTATGTAAGTCAGGTCAACACTTGTTTTCACTCCTTGTCCCTACTCTCCCTGGACAGAAGTGGACTCTTTTCACCAGTGTGACCACAGGCAGTGGTGTGTCGCTGGAAACAGAAGGGACACAGGGGAGAGGAAAACAAATATGAGAGGCAATTTTAGGGTACTGGGAATGTTCCTATAGATGTAATTGGCTGGTGAAACTCCATCTTTTCTCCTAATCCCAGTATAAGCTATGGCTGATTCTTGGCAGAGAGCTTGGTTGGGACTCAAAATATGTTCACTCTGTGACTATCAATTCAGACATGTGTGTTTCTTTGGATGTAATTGAGTCTTATACGTGTCATTTTTATATTTCCTGCTGTGAGTGATATTATATTTTCTTATCTTTTTCACAGAGGTGCTGATGAACACTAAGACAGAGACTTCTGATCTCAAATGGACCATCTTCTCGCCTGCCAAACCCGAGGTATGTAACCCCGGCTTCACCGTGTTATCTGTATTCCTAACACAGACCTCATGGTGACTGGGGATTTTTGGCTTCCAGCTGTTCCTTTGTTACTTTGGCTATAAAAGAGTGCATTATATGGCAGGTAACTGACAGAATAAAGGAAAGGCCAGAGCGAATGTGGGATTCAAAGTATATTGAAAGCAGATGCTTTGATATATCCCGTCAACCTTGGAGTTGAAGTCACTGGCAGCCCACAATTTTGAATACTGCAGCCAGAAAAAGACATATTTGTAATTTGATCAACTGAGGAGTGGTTGCTAGGGTATTTTTGCCAGCAGCGTCAGCGACCAAAACTGCTCAACTTGCCGATGTCTCAGAAATAAAATGGCAGAGATTTTTTCTGGGACTGGATGCTCAATAAATGTGTCTTTTGATTAAGATGCAAAGCACAACAAATCGACCGTCTCTAAATAGTTTGCACTTTAAACAGTTAATCAAAAGCTTCACGTTGTCAAAATTGTCATCTTCAAACAGTACTATTCTCAACGATGACAGGCAACAGTGGAGAGATGCCAAGAGCTGTCTGCATCAGTTACAGATATAAAAGGGTTAATATATGTGTACTATAGAGTTACTTCTAAGTCTGTGATGCATTCAAAATAGATATAAGTGGCAACTTCCTGCCTTCTCCGATAAAATTTTTTTAACATTCTCAAATTCACAGACACTTGATCATGATTGTTAAATGTTTCATGTTTCATAAAGAGACCAAATAAAGATAATATTTATGTTGAACCTCCAGTATAATAATAACAAAACTGGGCTGCTGTAGAAACATGGCGGCCTCTGTGGAAGAGGACTCGCTCCCTATAAAGGGCTCATTCTAAGGTAACGAAAACGCAACAGTTCTTATTTTCATGGGATTATACACTAATTAAAACATACTTATGAACATTATATTCCATGCCTGCCAAGTCCGTTCTGCTAGATGCCAGTAAATCTTACACACTGGTCCTTTAACATAGATTGAATTCATGTCACTTATTCTGCATCAAACATTGAGTTTTGTGTATGAAAGCTGTGTAATTTATTTTAAACCTTCAATTAAGTATGTAGCCTCCAAAAAAACCTAAAGCTTTACATAAATCCTAAACAACAAGGCAAATAAATGGTTGTCTTGAAATGTTATCAGTTACAGTAAGAGCTTCTGTGGCGCATATTATCATTTCTGTGTCACAATATGTGTGGTGTGAAATCATACCTCTGTAGATTCTTCTATTACAATTTCTTTAAATGATTTTGTCAAATCCAGATGAGCCCTGTGGGATATTTTGTGCATCTTCATCACACAAAACATTTGTTCACAGAAAATACATGCTGCCAAAATCTATAGTATTTCATTTTGGGATTAAAAAGGGAAATTCTCCCTTCAAGAGATTCAAACCTGGCTCTCAGTGCTCTGCTGCACTGTAATTCATTCAGACCAGTATTCTGCCTCTCTCAACACATCATCTGCAAATGGATTTTTAAAGATTTACATATTTACATAACTGAATTTCTGAGCCTCAAGTTCAGCAAATCCGCTAAATTCTGCCCCGAGTATGTTAATTTCTTGCTTGTTTCCCGCTCTTGGGAACATAGTGGTGGCGAACATGTTTGCTGTTGACTCAGAAGTCAAACATTAAAGCATTTTTTCTGTTGCATTTGGCTCCCCAACAAATGTAGATTTCTGTGGCAAGTTTTCTCTTCATACATATTTGTGCCATCCCCTCTGTATTCATGTATTTCGGTCTAAAAGTGTGTTTGAAGGGTGAAAGCTGCGTCTGTCTCGGATGCTGTGTGCAGCAGTGTGCTCTGTTTGACAAGTGAGACTTGTATTCCTGCTAGCTGGGTTGCAGCTCACTAAGAGGAGGAATGATTTAACAACCCAGATTGAAATTTGGGTTGGATCAAAATCCACAGCAGGCCCACAGTCCTCTGACAGGTGCAGTAAAGCCGCGGGCCAACAAAGAACTGCAACATTATTATGATGAATAGGACTTTTAATGTGACCAATTATATTAAGACCCCAGTAAAAGTCTGTACGGGAAAGTTAAATATACCCAGGGCTAACAAAGGATTCACAGATGTTGTGGGTCAGATGTCATCTTCAACTTGCACTCTGTCAACCTTTTGTTGTCCTCTTTGCACTCAGTGGGAGGAAGTAAGTGGTCTGGATGAGGAGAACAATAGTGTGAGGACCTATCAGATCTGCCAGACTGATAGCTCATCCAGCCACTGGCTGCGCAGTGGTTTCATCCAGCGAAGAGGCGCGTCTCAGGTCTACGTGGAGCTTCGTTTCACCATGATGGAGTGTTCTTCCAGGAGCACCCACCACCGCAGCTGCAAGGAGACCTTCAACCTCTACTACTACCAGGCAGACTCCAACGAGGCCACGGCCACTTACCCACCATGGATGGAAAATCCTTACACGAAGGTACACCCCATGCCTTCACTCTGATATTGTCGGTAAATTAGTCACAAATGTTCATTTTTCCAAAGCATACCATTACTGGCCAGTGAGCAGTTGACTTCCAATAGTTTCATTACAGAATAAAAAATCAGCTTGCAGAGTTTCTTTAGTTATGTCATTTATCACCGTTGACATTTGGTCAGTTTTATTTTACATCCTAGTGATGTTTTTTAACTTTCCTTGTCGCTGCATTCAATTTGTTTCACAAGCGGAAAGTTTGCTTATTGTTTGTCTTCTGGGTTTCATTTTCCAAACACACATAGTTTATGCATGCACTGTGTTTTCGGCGTCTTGATGTCAAACCTCTGATGTGGTAGCGCCCTTGAACTCTCCGCCAAAGAGAGTTTTCAAAATAATGCCTGCTCCTCGACTTCATTACCACTTAATAATGTAACTTTGACAGAAAAATAAAAGTGATGAAATGTACACTGTGATGAATTACCTTCCCCTCAAGAAAGTTTCAACCCCTTGGAAGTTTCAAAGCAGACTGTAACAAATGGGAAACAATGGCTGCCAGGAAGGTAGTAAATCAATCTAAAATCTTCATGGTATGCTTTGGAAAATGTTCAATAATGTAAAGTATATGTGATGTGTACTTAATGGGCTAAAATGGTTCAAACATGCAAAACCGCCAGTCTGGTCCTTTTTTTTTTAAGATTGAGTCCGTGTGTTGGAATCTGGCCATTATGTAAGAGTTAAAGATCTTTTCTCTTTCTTCCTGTCTTAGGTGGACACAGTGGCTGCAGACTTTCTACTGAGGAAGGGTGGGGAGCGGAAATTTAATGTGAAGACCTTAAGGCTTGGCCCTCTATCTAAGAGAGGCCTCTACTTGGCTTTTCATGCTCAGGGTGCTTGCATGGCCCTGCTGTCCGTCAGGGTTTTCTTCAAGAAGTGTCCTCCCCTGGTCAGTGCTCTTTCCTCTTTCCCTGAGACTGTCCCCCGCACTCTTGTGCAAGAGGCGCAGGGTGTGTGTGTGGAGCATGCCTCTCAGCAAGGGGCCCGATCTCGGCCGCCTAAGCTCTTCTGCGGGGAGGATGGCCAGTGGGTGGGCCAGCCGACAACCACCTGCGCCTGTCTACCGGGATATGAACCTGCTGACGGACACATGCGATGCACAGGTAAGAAGGAGGCAAGGTGAGGCCACATGTACAAGTGTGTGTGTATGTATGTATGTATGTATATGTAGACTACACCCACATAGGCAGCAGAGCAGGCAGACTAAACAAGAAAACAATGGTTAGATGAGGGTGGGGGCTCGCTGAGGGTCGAAACGTTGGAGAGGAAATGAGAGAGTGAGGAAGTTAATGAGGCAAGGGAACGGCTGTGACACAGAGGGGACAGGAAGAGGTCAGGTGGAGCAGCACTTATCTCAGAAGGGAAGAGCAGGGTCAAAGGCTTACTGCTGAGACAACTCTTGGTTCAGCTAAGATAGAAGGAGCAGAGGAGTACTGGAGGGGTGAAGGGAGCGAGAGGGGGGGGGGGCGAAGCTCGGGGTAAAGATCATATCACTTTGAGAACATCAAAGCAAAGCAGACAAAAAAAGAAAGAAGAAGCAGGATGATTCTCTCAGGAGCTGTGCAGCAGCTCTGTCTAAAGAGTCCAATTAACAAGCCTCGTGCATGAACGCCCCCCCCCCCCCCCCCCCCCCCCTCGCGCGCACACTAACACGCACACACCACATCACACCGACACATATAATTGTCAAGCAGAATGCACTAAAAACAAAGAAACGCAAGACGAAGTGCTACATTTTCTCAAGAAAATGTGTGGTTGCATCCGTCTGTGTTTGAAGGTGGGATTCGTTTTGATCTCGGTGGGGGGTATAATGATTTTTCATGACAAAAAATAATTTCCAAAGTAGGGTTGGTATTTCCAGCGTTCTGTCACTGAAGAGAGCTGTGAGGAAAAAACACTCAGCAGACCATAAAGGGAAATTGCCTTTATAGGAAGATTGAGCAGTTAATTTGCTCCGTGGGGCCGGTCATTTCAGAAAACGAAATTGACGTCTAGATTTAAAATGAAATTAATTTAGCTGTAATGCCATTATCTCCCATAGACAATACATATATTTTCTGGATCAAACACGACCCTGTAACGTAAAATTTATGAATACTGTCAAGTTGATTTAGTGGGTTAGATGAGCTTGATTAGAATATTTAAACAGCGTCTTTGAAGTAAAGCTCTAGCAGGCTATAAATACTACTTCATGGGCAGGGCTTATTTCCCCATGGTCCATTATATGGTTACCAATGTTAAATAATGCAAAAAAATACAAGATGACACCCTAATTTGAGGTTGATATGAAGTTATAACAGCTGTTAACAAACTCCAGAAACAATCAAACTTCATCAAGTGGTGAGTTTGATCAGTATTTTGATATCATTATTATTACTTATATCTAGCTTATGGTTTCTTTTTAGCCAGAAAAAGGTCCAGAGCTTAGAATAAGTGAACAAAATAATGATTTAAACTAGCATGGACAGCTGCAAGCTCTCTTACAGCTGAATTCATTGACAAAAACGCTGTATTTTTAGTAACAGGCTGTTGGTGTAAATCAGGAAGTGAAGATCAAGGAAGACCAAAAAAAAAGGGCTCAAAAGCCCATTATTTTTATAATCTTGTCTTATGACAGTCATTGGCATGTGATTTATATATATTTTAACAACCTTGAGGTAGTGAGATATGAGAGTCGCAGTCAGCAGCACACACACACACCAATAACTTTTTCACATGACACTATTGATGTGGGAAATTCCCGCGGAAAAATGTCAGTTGGAAAGGATTTGCCAGAGTGTGCTGACCCCGCAAAACAAGTCAGTCAATGCTCCATTTGGTGTGCATGTTTATTGTTTTATTCCTCTCACTCAGCAGCTGGAGTGGCATTTCATCCGCCACACTGAACACAGAATGTAAACAGTGCAGGTTTTGGGGATGATATGCAGCATTACAAGGTGACAGCTCTCTGTAGGACAAGTGTTGCTGAAATGTATTTTTTTCATATGTTGAAGCTGCAACCAATAGTTATTATTCTCGATTAATCCAGTTAGTATTCTCTTCGGGCTAATCATTTAGTCTTTAAAATGTCACATAGCAAAAAAAATGCCCAAGGTGTCATCCCCAAATTGCTTGTTTTGTCCGACCAGCAGTCTAAAACCCAAAGGTATTCGATTTATAATGATATATTAAAGGACCAGTGTGTAGGATTTAGTGGCATCGAGCGGTGAGGTTGCAGATTCCAAGCGTGTAGGAGAACCTACTGTGGCCACGAAAAATGTGAAGAGCCAGTATTTGATTTGTCTATTCTGGGCCACTGTAGAAACGTGGCGGTGCGACATTGAAGAGAACCTGCTCCGCATGTAGATATAAAGGGCTCATTTTAAGTTAACAAAAACAAAACAATTCTTATTTTCAGATGATTATACACTAATTAAAACATATTTCTGGGTATTATATTCCACCTCTGCCAAGTCCGTTCCACTAGATGCCACTAAATTCTACACACACTGCACCTTTTAAAACAGAGAAAAGCAGCAAATCCTCACATTAGAGAAGCTGGAACCAGAAAATGTTTGCTTGATAAATTTCTTAAGCAATTAATGGATTAGCATAATTGTTGTCAGTCAGTTTTATATCAGTCAACTCATTAATTAATCAACTAATCCTCTCAGCACTAGTTCAGACTCGGTTCACTGTGTCTTTACATCTTGAGTGCTACAGTGCTGTTTTTGGTTTTAGTGAGGAGACGTAACAATATTTTGATCAGTTAGCAAAGGCGGTTCTTTCTAAGGACTCCCACATGTTTGCTCATTGTCTCATTATACAGATCGGGTCAGGTTAATTCACTGATAAGCAGCTTTTCAGTGACAGACAGGTGTGCTCTCTAAATTGACTACTGACTATCAGCTTCATTACTGTGATAGTCTTCAGTTTATAACCCTCATTACTTGATGCTGTCAGTCAATCTGCAACCATCTGGCCCTTGCGTACTCTGAAAATTTGTGCTTGTTAGGGTCATGTCTAGTGTCAGAGCTCATGATGATCACTTCATTTGTGCTCCCTTCCTGTCCTCTTCAGCCTGTCCAGAGGGCCAGTTCAAGTCGGGCACCGAGGGACAGTGCAAAGGCTGTCCAGAGTTCAGCCACGCCACCACCCGCGGGAAATCTGTGTGCACATGTCGCTCCGGATACCTGCGTGGAGAATCTGACCTTCCCGACACCGCATGCACTAGTAAGTATACATAAATTTGCTCTTACGCATGAGTGCGCACACAAATATATAGGTGCTAAGCAACACAAGCATCTGCTCACTTCATGTCACTCTTTACCTTACCCTGTTCCTCTTCTCTGTCTGTCTGCTTTTGTTTTCACCATCTCTGGTGCTGCTTCTCTTTTCCTACGGGGTCATTTAGCCAGACTCCTCTAATCTGCTTTGTGTCTTTTGTACCACTGCCAAGCATTGAGATGCATGTCTTTTGTGACAGGTTGTTGGGGGTAGGGATTCCACTCAAAAGTGAAGTAGGCATTGATGGTCTCAAGTGACACCTCCATGTGGATTCAGGAATTTCAATTCAGCCACATGTTGGATGTGTGAATGGGAGGGACTTTTTAATTAGGAGCACTCTCTTGGAATGGCCATACAGAGGATGTGAAATAGAGTGAAACTTGCCACCGGGCTGTCGGCAGTTTCTACTCTTTGCAGGTGTGACATCAATGCCAACTAGAATTTACATCCACCAATTTTATCATTACTGATAACTTTAATTACAAAGGCTTTATCTTAATTATTTATCACTTAATTAGGCCATTGTCATTCTCCATTCTGTTTTTGTACCAGGTTGCTTGTGCAACTCTGCACATCGCTTCCATTTTCAATTTGTATGCAAAATTGCAAACCAGCCGTGCCATCTGTAAATCACGAGGACCTTTTCCTGTGGAAATAAGTGATTCACCTGACTGTGACAGCCTTTGTGATTTTAATAAAAGTGTATTCTGATTGTTGAATCATAAAATGTATCACCTCTAAAAAATTCCCAGATGTTGAATTCAGAATTCATACGCACCCTGATTGTCTGTGATGTTGCCCCACTTGGGTTTCCACTGAGAGCACTATTAGCACTTTCGGTAGCTGCAGGCTCTGTGACAAAGCTTTGTCTCCTTGGCAGGAACAGAAACTCATTCACAGCAGCTGAGTGGTATTGCTGTTTAGTTATGCTTGGCGTGAGGCAATAACTATTTTCTTACAATTTTCAGACAGTGATCATTATCATCCAGCTTTAGACAAACGTAATTGCACCAGTTAAATTCTGCAACACACTGCCGGAGCATTGTTCTGCATCGTGACTGTATGTGCAAACTGAATAAAACGTCTTCAGCGTATAACAAAAAAAAAAAAACATAAACAAATGGACTGTGTGGGTCATGGAAAGGTAAAGCAGCAGTAAAATGACACACAGCAGAGATAATAATTTGATTTAATAGAGAAATTTTACACACTGTGATTGCATCGGGGATGAGCAATACCTGAAAAATGAAATATGATGACATTTTTGGCCGAATAATGGATGCAACAGTATTAGGGTGATGACTATTGTTAGTGTATTTACTCAAGAAAAAAATGAACCAATGTCATGTTGCTATGAAGACCAAACAGGCGTTCATTTCATCCTGCTTGATTGCTAAGAAAAACTACCAATAATGCTGCTGTTAAGACCAGAAAAATTAAAATTTACGATACATCATAACATTAACAGCTATTGATTTCACTTTCCTTTGGTGAGAGCTTGTAGGACTTCTGTTCACTCCTTCCGCTATTAATTATGGAAGGAACGACAAATTAACATTTTTTCGTCACTGTAGGACCTCCTTCGGCCCCGCGCAGCATTGTCACCCAGATCAACGACACCACGCTCAGTCTAGAGTGGAACGAGCCGCTGGACAACGGCGGCAGACATGACCTGAGCTACACTGTCAGGTGCTTCGTGTGCAGGTCACCCAAGGGGCCATGCCTGTCCTGCGAAGACAGCGTCAGCTACCGGCCCAAAAAGGAGGGCCTTGGTGGTCGCAGGGTGGAGGTGTGGGGCCTGCTGCCTCACACCACGTACACCTTCACCATCCAGTCAATCAACGGGGTGTCTCAGCTCAGCGGCAAGGACCCTGCCAGCGAAAGTGTCAACATCACCACAAGCCATGACGGTAAGAGGCGCGTAAGACAAGCTAGGAAGGTATAAATAGTGAAAATTCAACGTGGTATTTATAATTCTTCTGCCATCTGCACAGTGCCGTCGCTGGTGTCTGTGATTCGGAAGAGGGACTCCACAGAGAGCAGCCTGACTCTTCATTGGTCAGTCCCTGCCCAGCCACACTACACCATCCTGCAGTATCAGCTACGCTACTGTGAGAAGGTAAGAGCTCCCTGAAAACATCTCTCAACTGTCTGGCTTAAAGGTCACATACTATTCAGATTTCATGATGTTGTTTTTAGTCATACTGTGGCTCAGGAAGAGAAAACTCTCACAGGGATGACACAGTGACTTAGTAGAGTCCAAAAAACATGCAGATCAAGTGAGCTGAAAACAAAATTGCCTGTAACCTTTTAGATTGTTCAGCCAAACCATACATGATTCAGATTTGACAATGTAAATGATACATTGCAGTATATAAGTTTAAGATGTGGTCATCTGATTTCTGAGAGTAAGCGTTTGTTGTTGTTCTTGTATACGGTAGACATGGGTGTGTATTTTGACATTTCTGCGGCTTAGTGTGTGTTCTTCCACTGACCAAAACAAGCAGGAAGAAAGAACCTAACTACTGAAGCGTAATCACACAGCTGAGACGCAGATGCTTTTGTGTCAACAAAATCAATCAGAAAACATATGTAAACCTCCAACATATTAGTTAATTTGCCTCTGATTATGATTGTGTAATTATGTTTTGTTTTACTCTAATTAGCTCGAATGAAACTCGGCTGATGCAACAGAAAATTAAAGCACACGAGAGCATCTTGTACTCAAATTCAGCTCAACAATATAAAGTTTAGTGTTTTTTGGCACTCTTTCTGGGTTTGTGATCTCTTTCATCTCCTCACTTACTCTTTATTGACTTTCACTTCCAGTCCAGCTAACTTTTTTTTCTTTCACTCTCTAGGATCGGCGTGGCGAGGATCAGTGCCACTACGCAGAGAGTAACATAAACCAGGCTGTGCTGACGGACCTCCGCAGGGCCACTCAATATGAAGTGCAGGTCCGGGCGCGCACCATGGCCGGTTATGGCAGCTTCAGTCCTGCAGCCGTCTTCCGCACCCTGCCTGATGGTAAGAAAAAGTCCTGCTTGCTTTTAAAGAGGCTCACATTTCTCTTTTTTTCCTTTCATACATTTTTTTTTCCATTGGGAAGGTTGTTAAGATTCTCCTCTGCACAGTCTCTTATTATGAATCTATTGCTTGTGTCCTTATATTAAGTTAGTGTCCTTGTTTTGAGCCTCTTTAACGTTATAAATTCCCGTCATGTTCTTTCTTTCTGTCTCTTCATTTTCTGCTTTCCTCATTCACTTCCTTACGACCGACGCAAACCTCCTGTGATTATTTCTGGGGTTACTTTAACTCTGTGTCTGTCTTTGTCCTTTTCTTCTCTCTTTCTGTCTCCTCTCCCAGGACTTGACTCTTCCTCCCAGTTCTTGGTACCCGGCATCCTTATCGCTGTGGGGATGTTGCTGCTTGTCACTTTCGTCTTTGTGGCCGCCTACTGCATACGGTGAGAACAAGGGAAAGGGAAAAAGGGGACAAAAAGATAGATTTGGAAGGAATAACAGGAAATGGAAAAAAGGGGGGGGAAGGCAAAGGGACAAAAACCAAAAACAACCGTGACCCTAATTTTACAGTTTTGCACCACTTTGTTCTTTTGTTTATATAAATCATATCTTATCAACAGTGGATTTGCACTCTGTTACCCACACCAGTTTTTTTTTTTCCTTGTGAGGTAGTTCAGACACAAAGTAATGCTCATGATGTCTTTTGCTTGCACAGCTAAAAGTTATCCTGCTCATTAGAACATTTTCCTTAGGCCTCATTGTTTGAGTAAATAGTTCTGGATGCCATCAGAGGGAGAAAGCAAGAGAGAAAGAGAGTGTGTGTATGTGTGTGTGTGTGTGTGTGTGTGTGTGTGTGTGTGTGTGAGTGAGAAAGAGAGAGATTGAGAGAAATAACGATAGAGGTAGAGGCCAGGGAGAGACAGGATGCAGGCGTCCCAACCCTGTTTCCACAGGACAGGAGAACAATAGCTGTGACCTTGTGACACACACACACACACACACACACAAAACCAGTGGCTGAGGCCCAGATCTGCCACTAACCGAGGGTGGTGCATTATTGCTATTTTAGGCTTATGAGGTGGGAGAGGGAGAGAAACGGAGGAGGGCTGGGATCCAGTAGCTACAGGCTCGCTACAGTCTTGCAGGGATGGGTTTGCGCCAGCAGAATTATAATGGAGCCCCTTGTGTCAAAGAGCAGAACCACAGGGGTTGGCTCAGGTATTCACCATTACCACAAGCCGCCGTGTGTTGGGTGTTTTAGATGGTGGGAGATTGCCGAGGATTGTTTAAAGCTAACAAAGGCTTTCTTACAACAGCAGAAAATAATAAAACCTCAGTTGTGTTTTTGGAGCCGAGTGTGTCCTTCAAGACACTGCATCTCCGTCGATTAGAGGGTATTGGTCTGTAGCTGAAACTGACCTCCGTGTATGAGGCCAAGTAAGCTGAGAATTCTCCACGGGGATCAATACGTTATCATATTTTTGCTCTGATAGCTTTTTTTTTCACATCAAATGAAATAATCCTATAATGCCTGATTTTTGGCTCCTCATTGCCTTTCAGAGTCCTTATTTTAGACAGTGACACATCTTGTTATTGTTACTGCATCTGAACAATCACCTTGTAAGATCATCGATTTGCATCACATTGGGCTGAATGTTTTCCAAAAAAAAAAAAAAAAGTCCAAAACGTCAAACATCCATTCTTCAGATAACTGCTCTGCCATCCTAATCTTACTCTCTTTATCCCGATCTCTCTCTGCCAGCAGCAGACACAGCCGAATAAAGGATCCAGAGCTGAGCGACAAAAACAGCCAGTACCTCGTTGGCCAAGGTAACACATCAAGGACACGCACACTACAGCTTCAGCTGTTATTTACAACTCCTTCATGTGAAGAACATCATTTTTTAATGCGACTGGGCTTGATAACTGCTCGGTTAACGTAACATTTCTTGTCTTTCCTTTCCCACGGCTCTCTTTGTCTTTCTCTCACAGGGGTCAAGGTTTATATCGACCCTTTCACCTACGAGGACCCCAATGAGGCGGTGCGAGAATTTGCCAAGGAAATCGATGTTTCCTTTGTCAAGATTGAGGAGGTTATCGGTGCCGGTAAGCCCTGCCATATGCTTTTCCTATTAAATGTAAACTTTGTACTGGGTACTGTCTCTGTTCACAGACTGCGATTGTTTTGTTTTTTTTGCCCTACAGATTATCCTCTTTGGAAAGTACATTATTAAAATATATCTAATTTACTAAGTTAAATTGATTCAGTGACATTTAAAACCGTTGTCTGTTATTCTTCTTTATCAGACAAATTCAATATTGCTGCGTAAATAAAGCAATTAACTGATAAATATGTTAGCAATATTAGCAGTCTTTATTCAAACCAAAGGGCACCACTAGCTGCAAGCGAGCTTTAATTCGCCGAAGACGACCATCATCCTCCTAATGTGGTAAACACCTACTAAAAGAAATAGCTCCTAATATGTGTTTATGTGTCTGCAGGAGAGTTCGGGGAAGTGTGTCGAGGTCGGCTGAGGATCCCGGGGAAAAAAGAAAACTATGTAGCAATAAAGACGTTAAAGGGAGGCTACACCGACAAGCAAAGGCGAGACTTCCTATCTGAGGCGTCCATCATGGGCCAGTTCCAGCACCCCAACATCATCCACCTGGAGGGAATCATCACAGCCAGCTGTCCGGTCATGATACTCACAGAGTTTATGGAGAACGGAGCTTTGGACTCTTTTCTACGGGTTAGTGTGGCACACCGAAACACACCGTCACCTCACTATCACACTGAAACACTCACACACCACAATCGAACTGTTTTTCTCCTCCGTAGCTGAACGACAGCCAGTTCACTCCCATCCAGCTGGTGGGAATGCTTCGCGGCATCGCCTCGGGCATGAAGTACCTGGCAGAGATGAGCTACGTCCACCGAGACCTGGCGGCCCGCAACATCCTGATCAACAGCAACCTGGTGTGCAAAGTGTCCGACTTCGGCTTGTCACGCTTCCTGCAGGAGAACTCCTCTGATCCGACCTACACCAGCTCTCTGGTGAGACTCAGTTAATGCCTAAGAATCCCTTTCATTAAATTCATCTACAGCATATCTTCTTGTCGTCAGATATTTATACATGTCTGTAAACAAATCACATTCTACTGTTTGAAGCCTGTATAAAAGTCTTTGGAGTCCTCAGCACGCCTTATTTTATTTCATATCTTTTTCAATTAGGTTTTATCATGTAGTAAAAATATTGCTCGTGTAATTTATTTTTAATTAAAAAGAGCAATGCACATATTGTATGAATGATTAATGATTTTATTCACTCACATGCTGCACATTTATTAAAATATTATATTATGTTGGAAAAGTTCATCATTATCGTCTCAACTTCATTTAGTTTTGTGCCAGTGGAGAGCCCTGTCTGCCCGTGTTTACGTGATGTTTTCAGTGTTGACAGTTTTCTTTTCCCATGCAGGGAGGTAAGATCCCAATCCGCTGGACAGCACCGGAGGCAATAGCCTTCAGAAAGTTCACCTCAGCCTCAGATGTGTGGAGCTACGGCATCGTCATGTGGGAGGTCATGTCTTTCGGAGAGAGACCGTATTGGGACATGAGCAACCAGGATGTAAGTTTAAACAAAAAGCCATGTTGGACAGTTCTTGACAATGTTAGGCACAGCAGAAAGTTTGTGTAATAAATTTACCTTTTGCATTTAAAAAAAAATAGTTTGAATTTTACAAATAATCATTAAGGTGTCATGAGATTGTTTCCTTCCTGTTTGCACCTTTGCAAAATTTTGTGCCCTCCAAGCAACTCAGTATTGATTTTAATAATATTCAGTGAATGTGTTGGTCTGAGTAGTGACCCTTTTTTCCTCCTATCAGGTAATCAATGCCATAGAGCAGGACTATCGGCTGCCCCCGCCCCCTGACTGCCCTACCCACCTGCACCAGCTGATGTTGGACTGCTGGCAGAAGGACCGTTCGGCGCGTCCTCGCTTCGCAGACCTCGTCAGCGCTCTGGACAAGCTGATCCGCAACCCGGCGTCACTGAAAATAGTGGCTCAAGAAGGAGCAGGGTGAGAGCGCAGATGCCTTTGGGTGATTGACAGGAAACCTGCCAATTAAAGTCACAATGACAGTAAATATACAGGAGGAGGAAAAAGGGGAAGCGTGTCTCTCCTTTCATAATGTCTCTTTAAGTGTCCATTCAGAGTTCTGACAGTCACAGGACAGACATTACCCTCCTACTGCCTGATCCTATGAACCACCTTACTGTCCTGCTGTGATCTGTCAGACACTTGCTGTGCCCGTTTCCCTTCCTACACATTCTGCCTGTCGCCGGGTCACATACAGCAGAAGACACTCCCCCCCCCCCCCCGACAAATCCCATTGTTTGTCCCTGTCAGTCACTCAGTCTCAGATTATACCTCTGCTTGTCGACTGGAATGTTGCTGCAGGATATATATAAGCTGCTCACTGCTGTTTTGGTGACAGTGTTTGTAAGTTGTCCCTTTGTCTCTCCACTCCCCCCCAGGCCGTCCTACCCCCTGCTGGACCAGCGTGCACCTATATCCCTCTCGTCATGCGCGTCAGTGGGGGAATGGTTGAGGGCCATCAAGATGGAGCGCTACGAAGACAGCTTCCTGCAGGCCGGCTTCACCTCAGTGGATCAGCTGGCCCAGATTACCACACAGTCAGTTCCTATCTTCAGATTTCTTATCTGAACAGATACTTACCTTTGGAGGAACATTTTCATTTCTCAGTATACTCCTCCTGTCTACAAAGTGGCCTCATAGCTGCAAGTAGTGACGATTGCTAAGTCTAAGTTCCTTCTTGAAATGTTATGACCGCAGTGAAATTTGATTCAAATTTCCATCAAATCTACATATTTCAGTCTTCCTGTTCTTCCTGTCTAATAAGTAATTTGTTCTTCTTCTGTCTGTGATCAGGGACCTGCTGCACATGGGAGTGACGTTGGCCGGGCATCAGAGGAAAATCCTCTCCAGCGTTCAGACGATGACCTTTCGGAACAAGAGCACTACAACTGTGACCTTCTAGCTCACCTGCCTCCTAACCTGGACATGAACACCAGCACACGGGTGCAGCCATGTGCCGACAGCACGCTGGATCCTCTTTCAACACGGACTCCCAAGAGAGATTGACAAAAAATCATTAATGAGAAACCAGAGAATTAAAAAAAAAAAAAAAAAAAAATTGTGGTTAAAGATGAGTTTCCCATCAGCATGAGAGAGTCATCCAGTGACTGGTGAATCCCTGTCTCCCACAGTGACCAGACGGTCAAGTTGACTGACTCTGCCTTCTTCTTACAGTTAGTGCTCAGTGTTTTTATATCTACAAGAGTTTAGGACCCAATTAATGTACTAAACCAAGAGGAGAGGCAGGTCAGTTTTGTAGTATCATGTCATTATGAAAACTGGCAGTTGGTTTGTTGTCCTAAAAAAAAAAAAAATCACTTTCACCTTTTCAACAAACGACAAAAACAAAAGCCAGTTCAAGGATTTAATATTGTGGTGTAATTATGAATGAGAGCTGCTTTCGCCCTGGGTGTCTTGCTTTAATCCATCTGGATTACATCCCTGCATAGACACCTTTCACACCAAGACTGAAGATTTGAACTGTGTTGGATTTTTTAATTTTTTTTTTTTTTTTTTTTAAATTTGATTTCAACATTACCTCCTCTTTACTCAGGTGTGATGTGTAATGCAGACTTTAGAGACTCTTCCTAATCGGATTCTTTCATCTTCCTCGGTCTGCCTCTCCCCCCCCTCACCAGTGCGGCGACGTGCGAGGACAAAGCGAGACACAGAGACATATCAGCACTTTTGTCGTTTCAGAGTGAATTGTAATCTTCAGTGACTCCATGTGTTTGGAGTGTCACTTGGTTATTTCTACTGCCCGTGCTTCTGCTGGCAGCTCTGTTTTATTATACTCAGACTGAACAAGGACCAAGTGGACTCAGAGACCAGAGAACACTGTAGAATTGGTTTTCTTTGTAGAAATTTACCAAGGAAGCTATCTGGCCTAAAACTTGTTTTTGCTGATGTAACTGATAAATTTTTCATTCTCTTATTCTGTACTTATTCATCATCTTCCAGTGCCATTCAGTCGTCTTTGTGGACTTAAATGCCAATTTTATAAAGGAGAAATCTCTTGAGTGATTCAATCTTAATGTACCTTAAAGGGTTACTTTGACATTTTGAAGTCAAGTGTATTATTTTCCTTCATCAGATGCTGGCTGTGTTGACAGCAAAATGTTTCTGCTTTTTGCCCCAAAGCCACATAAACACGATGCACAGCTGCGAGCTAACAGGCTAGCCTGCAGGCAGCAGTATCCATTGGTTTCAGGGTGGAATGCTAACAACGCTGCTGAGCTGCTGTTTGATTAGCCCCCCCCCCCCCCCTTCCCACATTATTACAAGTGCTTGTTGAAGAAGAACAACAGACTAGTTCAAAGTGTCAAAGTATTGCTCAAAGACTTTGCATCTCTTGGAGGATAATACCAGCCTTTTTGACATTTAGGACCTGTATAATTTTCCCCACCGTGCGTCAGATATGGAGCTTAAACATCACTTTAACAAAAACGTTTAATATAAAATGCATAGTATCGCTTCTCTAAATGGTCTTCCCCTTTTGCCATAGTGCACTTTTGGGAAATTTTTTTTTTTATACTTCCTGTTTTAATTTTTTTTTGTTTAGTTTCAGTTCAGTTTATCTTGCATGACAAAAGATAACTTTTATCAATGAGAATTGAGGAAATTCCGTTTCCCCTCATCAGATATTTGCTCATAGTTTCTTGGATGTTAAAGGATTTCTCAAGTCTGTCCTAAAATAAAAGTCATGGGCCTGAATGAATACTGACACGTCATACTGGCCATTAGAAGATCCCTTCATAATGCACTTTGCATGTTAGTGATGGAGGACAAAATCCAATCCTCTCTCTGTGCAGAAATGTGTTTAAAAGTTTTATTTGAAGCTAAGCTAAGTTTATTTGAAGCTAAGCAAGCCAATATCTTTCAAAGTTAGTCTTTTTAGTGCCAAATCCCTCTTTTGTTACTATACTTCTACTACAGCTGAAGAGGAAAACACTGTCAGTCAAGACACAAAGGCTTTAACTGTGGAAGATATCCACTTTATTTTACTAACTCAAGCAGCTGAAGCCTCATATTATCTTCAGATAAACTTTTAAATACATGTTTTCATTGAAACAAGGACTGTGGATTTTGTCCTCCATCACTTTCGTTGAATTGCTTTTGGAGGGGATCTTCTAATAGTCAGTATGAACCGGAGGAATGATTACAGCCAGCAAAACCAATGTTCCAATATTCATATGGGCACCTGACTGTTGTTTCAAGACAGACTTGAAAAATTGTGAACCTATCCTTTAACATGGTGTTTCTATCATCTGTGATCATTTTCTAGGGCTTCGAGAGGTTTACGGTGCAATTTACGCTCCAACAAAACTCACTCAGAGGTGATGATTAACACAGATTGAAGAACCAGCATGAGTTGTCTGGTTAATGCACACCAAGAAGTAATTGCTGGAAATGGTCAACCATTTTATGGCAACACACGAAAAAGACCAAGTGTGTTGGAAACATTGATGATACCATAAAATCATTGGAGCTTAGTGTGCATCCATCCTCTTTTCTAACAATCAAAACTTGACTGGCCTCGGTCAAAATCACTGGTATTGTCATGCAAGAGTCTGAGACATTCCTTCAAGGATTATGGGAAACGTGGTCTTCATATTGAAGATCTCAGTAAAGTCAACTTTGAAATGATGAATAGATAAAGTATGTTTTGATTACCGTCCTGTGTGTAGGCTAATCTGTATTCAGTATTCATAATAAAGATACACAGCAGTGTTTACCATCAAGGACTCATTCTTCTGCTTATTAACACGTCAGATGGCCTCTGTAGATATTTAGTCTAGTCAAAATCTTTCTTGCTTCAAGCGGAGCATGAAACGTGCACAAATACGTGTAGATGTAATTGCCTGCATATCATAGGAAGTCCCTGTCTGACCGGAAAATGAGGAATCCACATAATTTATATGTCTGCGGTGCGACAACAGACAACAAAGCAGCTCCACCTTTGCCAAAACACAGTAATATTTCTGGAGTTTTATTTCAATGCTTTTACATGTGAGCAAAATAAATTGTTCTTGGTTCTCTTGTTTTCATCCCTAGTTAGTAATATCTCGCCTGAACTGTCTAAAGATCATAGCAAAAAAAAATGTTTACGTAAAATAGCTGACGGGGTGTTTTTCCTGTTTTCTTTGTGGCTCGTGTTGCAAACATGCCTCTCATCTACCCCTTTGCCCCGTTTTTTAATAATGAAGAGAGAAACAGGAGACTGCGAGGGCGAGAATTGAGTCTCACTCCACTTACGTTTCCTCCTTTCCTCTTTGCCGTCTGTTTCTCCAGAGAGCCTTTACCCCCGAGGGCCTCGAAGCTTGTCCTCTCCGATGTTTCCCTTCCTGGTCCTCAGCCCTTTTAATCATGAAGAGATGTTCTTTTCTTCTCCTGTGCCTCAGGCTTGGAGCAGCTTATAGCACAGCATAGGCTTAAACTCTCTCATACACACACACACACACACTTTTTTTTACTCTCTCCTATCTCCAAAAGCTACCATAACCAGCATAAGCTGCCAGGGCTTCAAGAAGTGTTTAGCTTCATTGATTAATGTACTTTGATTATCTCTGCGTTACTGACTCATTCTTCTTGTTCTATTGCTCTCGTGTGGCCCACAAAGCACAGACTAGTGGAGTTTCCATGTAGCAGAAATAAATAACTATGTTTTTTTTTAATCCCAGAGTGTATTTTGGTGTCTGTGAGTCTCTGCGTCGGAGTGATTCAGTGTTAAAAAGAGAGATGGGCATTCATCTCTGGTTTCTACTTCTGTCAGTGCTTTGCATGACCTTTGACCCCAGTGTATAGTACAAATCTAGCCTCAGCTTTGTCCATGTATCTGAATGGCCATTCATTAGGACTGCTGTTGAGCAGAGAGTAGACCAGGCCAACAAGGTTTTAGCATTTGGTGGATTGTGTCATTCCCCTCGCATTCCTGTGTGCATTCAAGTGTGGAGTGCGGGTGTGTGTGTGTGTGTGGGTGGGGGTTAGCCGGTAGGACAGGTATATGTGTGTTTGAAAGCAAAGGGGGGCAGGGAGGGAAAGAGAGACAGGATAGGAGACACTGAAATGCTTTCACTGTCTGGAGCAGTAAACAGCACACAAAATCAAAGTGTGATCCTGCATCAAATGTATGTAATTTGCATGTGAAACTAGATCCGTTTCTGGCAGCGGCAGACTAATTTCGTTTTCCATCAGTCTTCTTTTTTGGATGTGCAAAATATTACTTAGATTTTCCTCAACAGCAGAAGCTTGAAGATGGAAACTTAGATTTGAGATTGTAATTTCTGCGCCACTCTCCCTTCGCTTCAGGTGCCAGATTTTCTCCCTGAGATGACTCGCAGACAATTTGATCAAAATGGTCTAATATTTCTGAGCAAATCCACCGAGCACCCAGCTAAGATTATATTTCACCTGTGTATGCGGGGCGGTTGTGGTGAAAGATGGGAGGCACATTGCTCGGCAGTGCGCTTCCACTCTGTTTCGTATTAAATCCGATCACTGGGAAAGTTGTCGCTGCACGCTGTTCAACAGCATGTCTGTTGACTTTGCAGGAGCTTGTGCCAGGCCATCACTGTAAATAAGAATTTGTTCTTAGCTGACCCATCTGGTCAAATAAAGGTTGTAAGAATTTAATTATATGTTGATGCTGCAGCACAGTTTGATGTGGAATTAGCTCTGTACTTTTCATTATGCACCTAATCCAGTTAATCAGTGTAAACCTTTTGATGACAGACCCCTGCTGCAGTGCTATCATTGTTGTTATTTGTTATTTATGTCTAGGCTGTTGCCCTCAGAAGAAATTTACTTTTTAATTTCTGAATTACAAATGTCCAGCCTGCTCCGTTGTGCATCTGTTTGCTCATAAAATTGATTATTCATGAGGCCATATAGTTCCCCTTATACACATCATGACTCCATAACAGCCATAAATCACATACTGGTATCCACTTCTCCTTCACTAGACTTCAAAGACCAGATCGCATGTTTGACGGAGGTGTTTGTGAGATGAAGAATGCGAATATGAGCATTAACACCTTCAGGATGAGCGACTGGCCCCCCCAAAGGTGTTTGCAGGTTCCTGCTCCATCTCAGCTTTCAGTGCACACACAGCAGCCATCCGTCTCCCCTGTGGTGCCCTTTTGTTTTCCGCTGCGCTGAGATGTGCTCGTTGCCTTCTGTGAGGAAATGAAAGAAGTGTGACCTTCCCTGCTTCTTATCCTCTCCATGCGGATCGCCCCATATTCTGAAACTCAATCCACATGCTTTGCTTCAAGGACCGCTATGCTAGGGAGGGGGAATTAAAAGTAGGGGAAACTATCAAATTGCTCTAAAAGTCTGAAGAAGCAGAAGTAATGAAGCTCTGTGTGTTTGTGTGTGTGTGTGTGTGTGTGTGTGTGTGTGTGTGTGTTAAAACTCATGTTAAATATGTTTCTGATCAGTGTGATTGATCTTCTGTTTGAACTCACCTTATTGAGCTCAGATTGATGAGTTTACTTCTCAGCGTTGTGCTTAACCTCTCACACAGGCTTCACCTTCTTGTCCTAACTCATCCTGCTCACCTCTGAACCCCACAACTCTAAATCTGAACCATTAGCTGAAAAATGTGAATCTCCCGTTGGTCACCTCTTTAAAAACTAAAAAACAGCCTTTTTATACTCACTTCCAAGCATTTTTTTGTTTTGTTTTTGTTTCAACAGACAAAGTTCGTATTTCACCATCAGTTTGAAATATCTAAAGTTAGTTTTCTGTGCGGCAGTGAAGACCTCAGCTCTGTCTGCTTTTTCCGTTTTTCATGATTACAGCGAAGTCTGGTCCTCATATTTGTACTGTGGTCAAAGCTGTTTACTCTAACCGGATTTCGCCTTTTCTTTTCCTACATTTAAATGACAGTGCAGCAACAAATAACCTAAATGAACTATTTCCATACATGTTTACCAAGCAAATGAATGATTAAACACTGGACATTCAAATAAACAGTCCGATGCATGTATGTGAGTTCCTGCACTGAGAGCAGATTTTGCTCTTAAATGTAGTCTGAACCTCATTCAAGTCAGTCTCTGGGTTTCATGAATGCAGCTCCCTGCACAGCAGGCCTACAGATTAAGTGCACCCCCTCTTCTGTTCCCCCCTGGCCCCCAAAGCTACACCCACTGTTTCTGCCCACTTTGGGTAAACGACTGTCCATCAGAACTGTTGATTATACTGTAAAAACATGACCACTCACGTTTATCACTGACCCCATGAACAAACTGTGTGTTTTGGGTTCACATTGTGACAATCTGCAAGACCGTGTGTGTGTGTGTGTGTGTGTGTGTGTGTGTGTGTGTGTGTGTGTGTAGGTTTCTCTCTGAGTCCCTACACCTTTGTTCAACATGTGCAGAGCCCACTTAGAAATTTGAGGAAGGCGCATATGGTTATAATTTAACCAGCATCTGGACGTAATACAACAAGAAATATAAAGTGTGTGTATGAGACAGAGAGAGAGAGAGAGAGTGAATGTGTGCATGTATTGAATGTAATCAGATTACAGAAAAAAAGTAAGTGGGCATACTCTTCAGTTTAACACAGTTCATATGCAACAGAAATGACCACCACCCTTATTCAAATAGAACATACCCAGAACAGCAGAATTTGCAGGGGGAAAAAAGAACAAAAAAAGAAAGCATTGACATTATTTACCGTGTTATGAGCTCCCTCTAGTGTGCAAAAAGTCTCATCTCTGTTTATTACAATATTGAGAGAAAATAATTGTTTCACTTCACGTTTATGTCGACTCACACATCCGGGCTTACCGGTGTTTGGCAAAAAAAAAAAAGTTAGGTCAAGCTTAAAATATGCAGTACATCCTTCTGCACAGTAGATATGCATGAAGGCTGTATGTCTGTGTGTAGGCGAGTTTTTCATCCGAGACATCAGTCCAACTTCACTAGATAAGAAAACGTGTCATTAACCCTGCACTGTCACGCCTGCAGAAATGCATTTTAGTGCACGGCTGTAGTGCAGTGATTCGTTTTCATTTTCCACAGTGTCAGTTTGTGCAGAGTCGTGCACGCAGCCTGCGTCATTGCCTCCAGATGTCTGGATTGACTAAATCTGACGGAGACAGAGACAGAAAGCATCATGTGCGAATGATCAGGGAGGTCAGATGTGTGTGTGTGTGTGTGTGTGTGTGTGTGTGTGTGTGTGTGTGTGTGTGTGAACTTCTCAACTGCAGCATTTTCAGTCACGTCAAATAACTGACCCTTAGCACTGAGCAGTGTGTATCTCTTTATAAGTATGTATCTGTTTATAAAGGATGTTATAATCTTGAGGTGTAACGACCAAATATTGCTGACAATATCTGTATTTCCATCACACAAAAGCGTCGTAACCGTGTCATGAAATGTACCTTTTTTAAAGGTTTCCTCACTATAACTTTGAATTTACTGAACATCTGGAGCTTCTGTATTTTTCAGCCGCGCTGCTCTGTCGCCGCCTGGCGGTGATGTGAGGATGTGGCACCCTGAGGGAAAAGCAGAGTCATGTTTCGCTTGGCCGACCACAGGTGGAGGTCTGAGAGGATGAGACTTAGATGGAGGGGCACTTTCATGCTGCAGTAAAGATAAATCCAAACAAACAAATCAACTCCTACCAAATACACTCGGCTGTCTTTCACATGCTCGACATTTTTACAAGCATGATTCTCTTTTGTTCACAAGCACAGACACCCTCCTCCTTACTGCTGCAAATAACGATTATTATTCGATTCATTATCTTAATAATAATATAATATCTCAATAATTCTCATTACTCTCTTTAATACATACATAAAAAGAGCCTTTATATATATTTAGATAGGTGCACAACAATATGAAGATCCCCTCCAGACATGTTTTAAGACATAAAAATAAAAATCTGCTTACAACAATAATGTATGTCTGATATGGTTTTTCCACTTTAAAATGCTTAAAATGACATCTCCTCCTTCTCCCTCATTAAAAAAATCCAGAATCTCTGAATTTGCAAATTTTGTTCATTTCAGAAGTTGAACTGCTGGATACCAGACGTCTCCTACTTCACTATAGAGTTCATTCTCAGTGTTTGTGCACTGGAGGCTTCACGCTTCCACATAACACTTGTGTAAGTTGAATATTGGATCAGGATCGACTCCAAACTAGTTGTGATGTCACATATCCTGCTTGTAGGCCCGCCCCTTAAAATCCGATGTTCAGTGATCACAGTGAAACTTTCCACTTTAAGCAGATGAAGGTGAAAACAGCCTTCTGGTGTCAAACTCTGCACATACATCATTCTACACAGTGAAGCTCAAACATCCAACTGAAGGAACAAAAAGAAAATCATTATAAATGTCATGTAATGCAAGAAGACATTTTAGGGCAATATAAAACAAAAAAGGAGGTAAATAAGTATAACTTAATAATGACTGGAGTACAATTTTAGGTTTTGTTGCCATCTTTCCACCAGTGAGAGGGGAAAACAGAGTGGCATTTAGACTATCACGTGTTCTTGGTGACTTTTACAGACTGTCCCTGCCCCACTACTCCCATACAGTAAAATGAATCTGACACCCTTCGGCACAACAGCAAGTTGCTAGTGGATGAGTGACACTGAAGCTTGGCAAGGATCCTGAACAGTGTTCACATGATTTCTGATTGAAATTTGTGTTTTCCTGCCACACATGTGCGGAGAAACGCTTCCATCTGCAGTACACCCACTTCTCCCACTAAACAATTGAGCTCGGCCTCTTCTCATCACTGTACAGTGTGTGCACGGTGGAAAAAATAGCTCGGCTCCATCATAGTTTTGTGCTCTATATCTTACTATTTTGTCACACAGACTAAAATTAAGATCTTTGCACGGTTACGCAACAGAAGTCTAAAAACAAACTCCACTGTTCTAACCCAGATATCAGATAGTTACACAATGCGGAAACTGGGATCAGTCACACAAATGCAAACTACTTCTCATTTGAGTGTTTACTCCTTCCATGCACCATAATAACCCCACTACTTAGAGTCGACGGTGGCCGCCGTCCACTCACTTTGGCCTGGGAACACTCAGGGTTGCAATTTACACGGAGAAGATCAAGACTGACCTCCAGCTGCCTGTGTGGCTGTGGTCAATCGAAAGAGCGATTATAGCAGCTTAATCCCAGATGATCTCTGCTTCCAAAAGCCACTGCTGCAAAGAGAGGAGGCTGCAGTGCAGGAATAGCGCCCGCATGGCCGCCATAACAGCTGGAAGACGAAGGAGCGGAGACAGATGAACAGATGTATGAATGGATCCTCTGACAGTCAATGAGCTTGACCTTAGTGTACAGATGCACTTTCATTCATGCATTAAGTCAATTAAAATCATATTTATACAAACTTTAACCTACTGATCAGCACGTCACACATTCAAGGAAGCGTTTTCACTAACTTCAGAATTGTCAAAATTAACTTGTCTGATTTCTCTCTCTTGAAATGACAATAGATATATCTATCTCTGGGAAATCAGACTAATACCCTGCAGTTGTGTCATGGTGGGAGAGAGTGAATAATCTGATGGATAAATGGAAGGTATTTATTATCTTTATGTAAGATGCAAATTCATTTTTCTTCCAGTATGGATCTTTAAGCTGGGACTTAACAACTATGTATGCATGTAGGGGATTAGAAGGTGGATTTCTTTGCATATAATGCTGAGAAGATAAGTAATCCTCTCCATCAGCATCATCAGGTTTTAAACGGCAACCTAATGTTTCCATATTATTTGCGTCACTCTGTCTGTATTCTGTTTTCTTTCATTTTCTTTCATATTATTCTGGTAAAGAGATAAGCACTCAGAGGATGTCCTCAGTGGTTTTACCAAGTGAAAAGAGGTTCACACATCCTGTGCACATCCTTCATGGCTAGTGTGAAAATCAGGCACTGGGGGTTTGGCTTGCGCATGAACCCAGACCCTGACAATAACACTCACCGCTGGCCTGGAGCCCGTGCCAGGCTTTGGGAGGATGCCACCCTCTCTTTGTCTGAGCCAACAGGAGCTGGAGGGCAGCGAGAGTGTTAGTTATAATGACATTGCTCCTGCAGATTAACTGATCAATTGTCCATGTTTGTTGGAAGATTTGTCGCCACTCTGCCTGAAGTAAAGGTCAGAGAGCTGAACCCTGACAGCTTCCACTGTTTCAGATTATAAGGCAGCCACGGGAGTAGAGATACTGCATCCGGGCGCTCTCTTAATCTGAACAAATGTAAGCTGGCGGGGCTTCAACACAAATCCCTCACTTTCCCTCCTTTAAGAGATAAAGAGGGAAAGATGCTGATTGCTTTCCGTCTACATTTTTACTCAAAGAAGCACCTCACATCAGCAGGAGTCATTGTTTGTGACTGGGTGTTGCTGCTGACATGTTAGGACTGGCTTTGTTTTATTTTGGTTTTAGACTCCACAAAGGAGCAATCAAGACTTTTTGATATTTTACAAGTGCTTCAAGTTCTTCTTTCCAGCAGTTTGATGTCTGACATCTTTGGGCCGGATGTTTCAAATCTTCATGAATCTCTATCAAAATAGCTCTGCCTTGTTGTTTTGTCTCTAAGTCAGGAGCTGCTTTTGCCTAAAGTAGATGTAGCAGGTAAAACTGAGCTGAAGAGAAGAACGATTTTCATCTGCTACAGCATTTGACTCCGGATAACAATGTTTGCGAGCCGTGGTGGAAGCGGAGGAGGGAAAGGGGGGAAATACTCTGTGGAAGACCTCTATGGCATCAGTAAGAAGCCAAAGGCGTCGTCCTCCTCTGGGAGTATTGTGGCCAAATCTGGAGCCCGGACCAGCAAGACCCCGGACCAGAGGACCGAGTCAGAGGCCCTTGCTTCTCAGATCCTGGAGGCAGCGCACAGGCTGGTGGAGCGCCGCCGACTGGAGCTCTACCTGAGAGAATGTGGCCTCTCCCTGGCCGATTGCGATGCCGAGCGCTCGGCAATGACATACAGGTGAGTGGGAAGGAGGCAGAGAGAGTGACACAGTATGTGTGGAGAGGTTTGCACCAAAATGAGGTCTATAATGTTATATGAATAGCAAATACAGCAAAGTTATGATGTGAAATCATGAAGCAACATGACTTTTGAGAGTAAAAACAGTCAGCAGCAACTGAATAGTAACAAATTATAATAAAATTCTAAAACACTTTCAAATTAAATCTCTCACTCGCATTCCTACTCATTACTTCAACTCATCGCGTCTCAACATGCACATTGAAGCGATCAAATGACATTTTATAAGGAGTTTCATTTTCAGCTGCCTCTGAGAAACCGCAGGACAAACTATCAGAGAGAAACTAGCAGATCCCCCCTGAACACTCAGCCATCTGTGGATGATCCATTTAAATAACATGATTAATATTTTTCTTATATATTACTAATGCATGAATGTAGTTGAGTGTTTGAAGAGGGCTGCAATTGAAGGCAGTGAGTGGAGACATCATTCACGGAAAAAAAAGAAATATATTTGCAATTTTTTTTTTTCCCACCAGTGACCCAGAAACAAATATCACACATTTGATGAGATTTGGAAGCAGAGCGGCGCTGAATAAATATGGCTGGACCGTAGAAACATCTGGCTGTTCGGCATCACTGATGTTAATGCCAGATAAAGTGACTTACATGGGGCCTCTATATCAACTAATTCAACCTCTAAAAGACCGCTTGACTTGGTCAACACCAGCGGGGCACAGGTTCAGGGTTAATGATGCATGATGTGACAGCAGGGGACAGTTGGTTGTCACACTGCTTACACCTCTCAGTTGAAAGTACTCAGATGAGCTATTTTGGGATGAAAAGGATGCTGTGGAACTTTTTTCCCTGTTGGAATAAGAGGTCTTTTTTTCTTGTTTTACATCTAGCATAAAGACATATACATTACAGCATAATCATAGAAGATATACAGCATCTTGTTGCCTATTTTATTGTGTGCATGTAAGGTAGTGGTTTATTTATGAATGTAATTCATGTTGCAGCATAAAAAAACAGGGTTCTCATGACATAACATGACATTTTACTTGCTGTACTGTATTCCAGTCTCACACAGTCCTAGAGACTCCAGTAAAGTTGCCTCTAGGTGGCAGCGTCACCTTGGTGTAAAGACAAGTCAGCCCTGTGGCCCAATGACTCACAACCAACCAGAGCAGAAGAAAATGTGCTGCTTAAAGAGCATCTTATGCATGAAGAAGTGACTCTTGCAGTTTCAGAAAACATGTCTTATTTACTCTCAAATCTTGAAGTGATCATACTCTACTTGTAGCATTTAGTACCAGCACAGATTTGACAGTTATTCAGCTGAGCTGATTCTTTCACCTCTGGCAGCACAGTAGAATTGGCTCTTTTAAATAGTTTATAAAGCCTCTGTATGTGATATTTTGGCCTTGGTTAATTTGTGTAATAATGCATCAGACTCTCTCATGACTGAAAGTGATTATTTGTAATCAACACAGCATCTACCTTGGTGTTCTCACTAATTCGCTGGTTTTGCAGGAAGCAACAATCTTCCAAACCTGAGCGCAGAGCACATTTGGGAGAACGACACAGATAGTTGAATTTTTGACAAACAGATTATGAGGGTCAGGATGTATAATCTTGTCTTTTGATGAAATGAAGCTCTGACGTATTTAAACATATTACAGTTTATCAGATGGAATTGTGATGGATTTAGTCAAAGCAATTCTACTGAAAGCCTTCAATAACTGTCCTCTCGTTTAATCATTTTAAGATGAACCAAAGCTGCAAGAAAAGCAAGTTGTCTGCAGGAGTATTTCAAAGTTACAGTTTCAGAGAGGATAAATTCCCTTGGTTAAACTAAACTACATGCAAATTTCATGTAGAGGCACACCACAAACAATTCTCAGCATTCTTTATTTTTACTTTAATCTAAGGAAGCCAAAACCAGCTGTTAGCATCTCTGCAGCTGGCAGGAAAAGCCTGTCGACAACAGTGTGTCACTGTGGGAGATGTGTTTCTTTGCTCCATCTCTGCAGATTGTCTTACCAGACAACATTTATGCATGGCACATATTAATATTGTTTATCCGTTTTTAGAGCAAACTGTTAAGTTTTTAAATAAAAATACGAAATCATGAGATTTGTTATCAATTAGATAGCAGAAAGGAGTTCACCTAAAATAAATGGATGAACTCACTGTGTGTATTTACATAAAAATCTCACTCAAATCAAAGATTTACTGCACTATGTAAGAAAGTCATGTTGGTTCAGGCCACGACAACATTTTATAAATGAGCTTGAGTGTTTTATTTAAGATGAAGGCTTTATAGAGGATCACTGAGAGACATGCCTTATAATGAGCTTTGGTGCTGATGGAAGAGTTGTATATCCTCTCAAGGACATTCTCATTATACAATATGTTGTATAATGCTCCTCCATAGCCAAGCATAGAAAAGGTGGTCATCTATTTCCTCTTTTCCTCAACTTTATACAGCTATACATGCAGAGAAGTGAATACGTATGTCTTAAAGATTCACTAATTTCTGTTGCTACAGAACTTCAAGATGGAGCAGCTGGTGCTCTGTGACAGTGAAGGCAAGCACCACCATCAATTAGTGCAATAATTTCTGAACCGTTGAGCAGGTTGAGTCACTGTCATTAGCTCTGCTGCTGTTTAAAGTGACGACGACTGACGTTATTTGGAGTGATGGTAGATGTGTGACTGAAGATGTGACTGATGTGTTTACTGAAGATTCAGTAAACGTGTATTTTTCAGGTCTGGAATACAAAATGAGATGATTTTTTGGAGAACTGGCTGTTGATGTGAGGTGCACACTTGACTAGACACACTGAGGGATCCCATTTTCACCCACCCTCCTCGTCTGTGTAGGTGCTGAGGAGATCATTAAAGCCTCTTCTATTTCCAAATGTCACAGTCAGTGGCATTCACATTTTCTTTCTGCCTATACAGCTGGAAACTTCCCTCCGTCCCAGCTCGTACTGAATGGCTCTGTAAAAAGAGCTGATTGCCAACATACTCAAAGTTAGACTCTGCTGGCAGCTGACTGCCGTACAGATTGTCCTGCTGGGTGAAGCAGACATTACAGAGCACACTGACTGAGAGCTTTATGGATTGACAGTCTTCTCTAAGAATATGGCAGCATAGTTTAGATTGTAAACACAGCCTGGAAGGAACTATTATCATTGCCTGGCCACCGACTGACACAACAGTTTTATTTTAAAATGATGTGATGAGATGAGATGTGATATGTCATGCTTTGATGTGATGTGACTCAGACATGGTGATGATGATGATACAGTGTTTAAGTATAATTTTGGTGGCTGGTTATACAGATACACAGCAGATCAGGCTGAAAAAAAAAATACTCTTTTGCATATGCAAACATGGGTGTGGTAGAAAGACTGAGATCTCTGTGTATAGAAATGGAGAATGGGAGAGCCATATCTGAAAAATGAGGAGCTTGCATCGACTGTAAGTGAAAATGAGATATTACATCTTTAATATAATATCGTTTGTGTGGGCTTTTTTTTGTTTTTTTTTTTAATTTTCTCACAGCACAATATTGTGTGGAAGCTCCACTAACATAATGTGACGATGTGATGAAATGTGTACACAGTGTGATGAAAAATGTAGAGATCACACCCGAGAGAGAGAGAGAGAGAGAGAGAGAGAGAGAGAGAGAGAGAGAGAGAGAGAGAGAGAGAGAGAGAGAGAGAGAGCATCTTGCAAACCCCCACATTGCTTGTGTGTGTCGTGAACAATTTTTGGAGCCTCTGGAAAAAAAAAAGGAAGAAGAAGAAGAAGCAGAAGGTAAAAAAAAAAAGAAAAAAGAAAAAAGAAAAAGTCGGACTGTGAACTGACAAATATAAAGATGCTGGATGAAAGCCCAGAGGCGGCATCGCGCGTTTGAAATGTCTGCTGCAGCTGATTTTGGGGCCAGTATGCCGGCGTTTTTTTGTCGAATAACGAGAGACCTGCACAGATGTTGCTGCTGCTGCCGCTGCTGCTGCTGCCGGTATGTGAACGACTTCACACACTGAAGGTAATAAAAAAAACCGGCTCGGTATTTTTCTCTTGAATTTGTTTTTTCCCCCTCTCCCTCTCTCTTTCTCTCTCTCTCTCTCTCTCTCTTTTTCTCTTGCATCAATTTGATGCTGCGTGAGGCTGCTGGGCGATGATGCATCGTTGGGGTTTGACTGTGTGAATTCGCATCATATCAAGTCTGTTTACCCTACTCGGAAATGTAAATTCGAGCAATCAAGACAGTTTTCTTTTTTTTTTGCTGAGCCACCTTGCGACAATTTTTTTTTTTCTAAAAAATGCCTTATTTCGACGCGAGGTGAGAGGATGCCTGTAGCTGTGATTGTGTCATTGCTGCGGCACACTCCGGAGCTCCTCGGCTCAAGACAGACACAACTATCCTCAGCTGAAGAGAAGACAGCAAGCTGGCAAGTGCTTCATCAACCAACATAAGCCATACCAGGCTGTGCATGTATGTGTGGGGGGGAAAGGCCGACTCTCTCTGACACTCTCAAGGGAGGAATCTATAACACTGAGGTTCCCATCCCCAAATCCGTCTGAGGACTGCTGTGAGCTTACAAGCTTCCTGATGATTTTTGGAGGGCAGCCCTGATGCATCTTGTGAGTGTGAACACTCAGAGAGCCTTTTGCCAGGTTTGCATCACCAGACAGGAGACGGAGCAGACGGTAACTCTGTGTGTGTCATGTTAGAGGCTGGACTCTCGCCTGCCCCCTCCAACTCTCAGCCAAAAAAATCTCTGACCTGCCCTGTCAGAGCCCCTCTTGTATGAGCATCACCGTTTTGCCACAGCAGCACAACAGCAAACAGTGTAAAAGCAGCACCCCAAAATTTTTTTTGCAGACATTATTGTTTGTGTGAGCTCCTGGGGGAAAAAAAAAAAAAAAAAAGGTTTCACCCAGACACCCAAAATAAGAGACAGCGGAAACAACCAGGGTCAGGATGCAGGTGTCCTTCGCCTGCACTGAGCACAACCTCAAGAGTCGCAGTGAGGACAGACTCTGTGGCCTTCGCACCGCTCCACCTCCTGGAGGAAGCAGCGGTGGGGTAGGGGGAGGAGGTGGAGGTGGTGGTGGAGGAGGAGGAGGAGGCGGTGGTAGTGGAGGAGGTGGCGGTGGAGGAGGTGGAGGAGGTAGTGGACAAGGGAGCAATGGCAACTACATGTCCCAAGGCTCGGTCAAGACCAGGGAGGGGTCCGGGTCCCGTCAGACTCCACAGGGTCATGCCCACATGAAGGAGGCCATCGGGCGCCACACCAGTATGAAGTACAGGTGAGTATGGGCCCCCCAGGTGAGGAGAGGAGGAGCTGGAGCTGTGAGAGTTTTGATTGTTGACCTCCAGATTATCTCACAGGTGTTAGATTATAATGATGAGCATCAGCAGCAAATCCTCCACCAGAAGCAAGGTGGCAGGTAATGCGTTCGAGCCTTTTATCATCAATTCTATTTCCGTCAGTCTCTTTGTGGAGATGTGAGGTGAATTTAAGGTTAGCTTGAATTGTCACCAACATGCAGCCTGCAATATATTGTCCAGACTGCCTACATGTCCATTAGCAAAGATGAAAAGCGCCTCAGTAAGAGCTCTGACATTATAAAAAAAACATGACATTTACTCCTAAAAACGCTTACACGGATGGATGTAAAAATGCTTATTTAATCCATACCACACAGCCATAATGTTATCACAGTATAACAGACAGTATGCCTATAGGAGCATTTACCATCAGCTTATATGTTTTATGGAGATTTCAACCCAGCCTCTTGCTCCACACCACAGATTAATGAAAAGCCTCCTGTAACAGCTCTCCTAAATTCAACCCCAGAACACCCAGCTTTTCCTGGAGATTTTTTAAAAGCATTTCAATTTCATAAAACAGTGTTGCAGGACAGTATGTTATGTACAGACAAGCACTGCTGCACACACCAGGTCTGAGTCATGGTGTAGGAAACTGAACAGACCGGCCCAACAGCAAGAAAAGAATGTCGTTGGTGTGTTTTTTCTCTGTCTTTTAGGTTGTTTTTTTTGGCACAGAATCAGATTCAGTTCACCTTGATGGATTAGAGCTTCAGCTTGGCAAGGACAGCTGTTCATGCAAATTTCCACTCAGAGCAGTAGAAAATAATGTATTCCTTTAATAAATATGTATATAAAAACACTTAACATTACACAATCCATAATCTATAAGAGCATACCTCTTACGGTATGTGTTCCCTTCATTTAGACTGCAAAATTCAATAACTAGGAGGAGCGTTTTAATGACCTGTTTTCCTGTTAATCAGGTTGATTGAATTGCTGCCATTTTCTTCAGTCAATTTAGTTTTCATTTAATAGGATGTTTAAAAAAGGAATGAGGCACAAGATGAAACCTGGATACTGTTTTTCTTTTTTTTTTCCCCTAAAAAATGATTGCATAGCTACTTCTTGGGTTGGATTATTCTAGCTGCTCTGCCATCTCTGGAAAAGTGTCACTAATAGGGAGTGCAGCAGCACAATAAGTCTATACAGCATATGGCCAGCTCCAGTTGCCAGTGGCAACACCCCAGGCATTGCCTTTAGTTTTTGTCTGTCTTACTTCCCAATCAGCCAGCATTGCTGTCGCTTATCAGTCCCTTCTGCAGCACAGTCCGCTCGAAGCCACGCCACCCGGCCGCAGTGTCTGTTTGTGGCAGCTCAGTGGTCACACATTCTCCATTTTACACTAGACTGAGGTCAGGGAGAAAAGGGAATGATTTGCACTTAAAACACGCTGCATACTGTATGAATTAGTTTGCGTATTGGGACCACAGAAGTGCCAGTGATATGGACGAGATCAGGATTCCATTTTCCAGATGGCACCTATCGTTACCACTATTTGCCCATGTTTTCTAATCCCCCGCGCTATCTCATTAACCTAAGTATTCATCACTCACGAGCAGGTCACTGACGATGGTACCTGCTGCCAGTTATCACTCCCATGAGCCCCTGCTGGCACCCCCTGCCCCAACTCGCTCTGTGGGACTCTCTCTTTATCTCCTTTCTTTGATCTAAGTTGTGCAATTTCTGACTAATTGTCTTTAAAATATTCCCTTTTCCACTGTTTGTAAAGTTGAAAGGGTGTTTCGACGTGGATGTGTGTAGTTTTTAAGATTCGGTACAAAGGTACTAGAAAGGTGATGGTTAAAATAAGTGAATTAAACTTTAATACAACAACAGAGAATGGCAGTTTGTATCGCTTACTGTCAGGGATATTGTGACTATATTTACAGATATTTGTGTCTCTCAAAAATTTGAGAATAATTGTTAATAAATCAACATTTAAATATACATTTCTGTTGTTAGCGACGGACTCATCTTGTGTGTTCATATCAAATCTCAAACCTAGATAAGCTCATAGTTATACCCACATTAAAAAAAATGATTTATGTTCATATAACTGTTGGATATTTTAAGATCTTTTATCAATCTTTTTGAAAACAGCAATGATAGTCTTTTGAGACTTGTGGAGGTAAGTGTGAGGAGTGACAGTTGATGTCACTCAGGCAAATTTCTGTCATTCAGTGAATTGGCCGTTTCTATGGTAACCATGCCCTCTCTTTTCACCAACAGCAACCCGGTAGGCAGATCAGGTGCATCTCCAGTATAGATTTATCAGCCAGTGTTGGACATTTCTCAGGGATTTATGTAATCTAACGGCCACAGTGGCACATTGTGCCAGTAGCAGGCGGCAGGATGCAACAATCTTAATACATGAGTGCTATTTCAACTGAAGACCATTTTGAAGTTTCATGTGAGTGGGAAAGCCTTGTTCTTACATGAAATATTCTACACTATGACACACAGTAAAGTGAGTTAAACATTATTAGAGTCAAAAAGAAATTGTAATAATCAAATGTTACAACAGTCTAAAGCAGGCAAGACAGGATGGACTTCAGGGATGAACATCAATCTGCAAGGAGTCTAACTGAACTTTTGCCAACATTTTGGTTCTGTACAGTGATTTTACAGTATCCATAATTGTTAAAGGAATAGTCTGACATTTTGGGAAATATGCTTGTTCACTTTCTTGCCCAGTTTATATGAGAAGACTCAGACATGAGTGTGGTATCGATCATCTCATCTGACACGTGGCAAGAAAGAGGATAATTGTATTTCTCGAAATATCCAACTATTCCTTGAACAGTTCAGTGGTCTTCGATAGACCGGAAGGACTCTTCTAATTTTGTGTCCAAGACTGAACAATCTTGACACTGTAAAATTCAATTCCAATGAATTTTCACAGATTTGGACACCAGTGTTGTTGTCTACAGCTTTGCTAAATATTTAGTTAAATAATAATATAATAATAATAATAATGCATGATCTCTATCACTAATTATATAGGACTTGCTGTGTTCACGCTGGCCTGCAGTTAAAGCAACAGTAAAGTTACGTTTTCACAGGATGAGTAAACAGTTAGACAGTAGGCAGTTAAACCAGGTAAAAATAGGAATCTCCAGTGAAAGGAGACATACCATAATGTAAAATATTGTCATACTAATACTGAATATTCATGTTTAGCAGGAGAACAAGGCTTATTTGCATTTGAAGTGTCCTGACATTCAACGATGCGGAGAGTTGCTGTTCTCTATCAGAGTACACTTGAACGGTGGGTTTTGAAAGCCTGAACTCTCAGCAGCTGATGAAGTAATGATTGAGTCGTTTGGTGCTGATGAACAACCCTGTCAAGTTGTGCAGATATATTGTGGTCATTTAGAGCTATGAGACAGTGATCCAATCTTATTACTCAGTAAGCCCCTTGTTACAGTCAAGTTGTAATCTTAACCTTTTATACACTCCAAGGGCACAATGACCTCACAGTCTGTTAATTTGATCCCGGACTATTTACTTTAAGTAATGTGGATTTAGAGTCGCATCTTACATAAAACTCTGAGTTTATTCACCAGAGAAAAGCCGTGGAAAAATTAGAAAGCAGACTTTTCACAGTTTATAAAACACTGTTGACCCCATGCTGTATGTTTTTAACTCTTAAAAATCCCAAACAGTGATTAAATGTGTTTCTCAGAGTGAAGAAATCATGAATGATAATTCAGTGATAATTAAGCAATTTGGCCTCATTGTTTTCATGATTAATAATTACTGGAAACAAGTGGTTTGGGCAGCTGAGAGGAGAACACGACAACCTTGACCATTAACTCTTCTCTCACTGGATTTTGACTGATTTTCCAGTTAACTGAACAGATTAGTGACTTTCAGGTCCAGCAACAAGTTTTAAGGCAAAGTCACACTGTACCTTCACTTGATGTCAATCTGGCTTGTAACCAAAATATATCCAAACTATGATCTGTCTTGGGCATCTAAATGGCAAAAATCTGCAGAATGTCGTAATTAAACTTTACAAATCATGGAATTGAACAACACTTGAAACCGTTGTTTGTGCAGCTGCATGTTTGAGCTCTCGTGTACATAGGAAAGAAAATAAAGCAGATAACTTAATCTTCTCAAAATGTGAAGTGACTGCTGGGTCAGTGTTGTTTGACGAGGTTTACATTTGTCAATATTTGTCTGTAGATGGAGACAACAGCAGCAGCAATCAGCAGGCTTGTACGGAACTGTGAGCATCATAATCAGGACCAGAAAATCCACGTCATGTCCTCTGAACAGGCTGTCTAGTCAAAGTCTGATATTGTCTTCCGGCTGAGACAAAGTCATCATTGCATGTCATTACATAAGAGCAGCACGCAGCCTAATGAAAGAGAGTGTGAAAAGGTCATGAAAAAGTCTGAAAAAGTATTAAAATATATCATTTAAATATATAATTTCACATTTTACACTTTACATTTCTAAAATATTTTAAAGTACTCTGCTATTAGATATAATTTTAAATTAAAATTCATTTTGCTGCTCTAACAGATTATTTACACAATTACAAAGTAAGCCAAATAACAAAGGTTTTTATTCTTTCATCAAATGATTTATCATCATCTTTGGACTCTGAGTTAATTGCAATGAGATGGAAAAAAGCCAATTTATTTTTGTTGTTGGAATAATATTCTAATCAATTCCTGGTAGTCTTAAAGTTACCCAATATCCAGCTGGCAGTATCATGGGCATACATGAAAAGTATGCCCATGATACTGCCATGATACTGAAAGTAGTTTCAGTTTAGTTGAGAAACTAGGCAAACTGAGGGACTCCCCTATATTCTCAAAAACATCTTAGCGACTGCATTTAATCATTTTAAATTCACTGAGCTGTCAAAGTCTGTATTTACAAGGCAGCGGACGGGGAAACTGACACATCATTCTAATATTCATCTTCATCTCACTCCACAGACATAAAACAGGTCGGCAGGTAGCGGCGCAGCACAGTGACCTTTTCAAACACTGAATCTCATTATTAAACACCTTTTGAAACACATTGAGATGATTCAAAACTCAAACTATATGAACATTTTTGTCTTGTTTCACCTTATGACCGAATACTCTGCATTACGGAGAACAAGCAGTGCTAAACATATTCTTATATCCATCCCCCCAAACTTTACATAGTTTGGGACAATGGACACAATTATAAAGTGGCTCACAATTCTAATATCAGCTCTCAGCCGCGCCACTTCATTACATTCAATTTCAGTTAATAGGAGAGTCACGAGCCACTAAGTTAGTAGTTTATATATAATTATCAATGCTGTTAGCACCAGTAAAAAGTAATTCACCTCAACTGGACTGAGGCAGAAACTTCTGCACGGCTAAATACGACTAGAAGTAAGCAAGAAAATACTGTATGTTCTTTGTAATTTAGGTGAACTGACCCTTTAAAGCCCAGAAACTGCGTATACAGCGTTATTAAAAGAGAGCAGACAGTCCACCATCTTCCTACAATTCAGGCTCAAAAAATGCGTGTATAAGCACAGTCACACACACACACACACTAACACACATTGACGTGAGTGTTATTAATATCTTGGTGTGCTTCCCTCCAGAGAAGAGCCTGCTCAGCATGTGTGTGGCGTTTTACGACAACTGCAGGAAAAAAAAAATCCATCATTTGCAACTAACCATCTGTATATAGTGTCTTCCTTCTGTTTCAGGTGAAAACGAACTGTAAATGTCAGCACAGGTTAAAATGCTGACTACACTGTGACAGAGCACCTGAGCGCCTCCTTTCTCTCCCCTATTAATAATGTATGGAACAACCCAGTCCCTATAATCACCTTGTTTGGAGTAGGTGATTTATGGTGAGGAAAAAAAAAAAAAAACAGACAAGAAAACACAGGAAAGGTCTACTTATAAAGAGCTACAGAGAAGCATCTGTGTTTCTGTGCACCCGGCTCATGAGTGTATTCATGCGTGACCATATGTAGATCCGTGCCTGCGTTCCAGTGTAATTCCCATCAAGCGTGAACGTTCACGTGAAAGCATCGACTGGCTTCTGATGCGTGCACAGTATATAGATCTGGTCTGTTTTCGCATAACCAAATCCATGTCAGATGAAATATACAGTAGGCCGAGCGTTTGCGTACATGTGTGTGTGAGAGAGAGAGTGGGAGAGAGTGTCATGGGGCAGATAGTGAGAGGAAAGAGCGAGCATGTGTCTCTCCAGACTCACTGATAGTAATTTAGCAGACTGCAGCACTGCAGAGAGCGGTGGAGTTGAGAGCAGGGAGGGGGCGGCCAGTTGTCATACAGAGAAACAATGACATCCTCCCTTGCCCAGAAACAACATTGTATTGTTTTCTGTATTTTTACTGTATGTAGCATGACAGTCATGAAATTCTCCCACTAATGCGTGCTGGTTTTCTCATTTCCTCCTGTCATGATGCGCTCAGACATGGTGTTAACCGAACATGTTAGTCTGTCAGCTTTGTGCACTTATTTTCTCTTCTCTAAAAGCATCATGGGTTGAAACGCAAACATAAGCATTTGTCTTGCGGTTGCGGTTGATAACTGGATGCTTGACAGTCTCCGAATGTTGACTCAAGTTTTGTTGTTGCATTTTTGGCATTTTTCACACAGAACCTTTCAGTTTTTTTTATCACTATATGATTTGACAAGAAAAATATGTAAAGAAGGTGGCCTCTTGAGTAAATAAACACAGTTGGATAGACTTTTTTAATGTAGGCTAAAACATTCACTTTCATTAGCAGTGCGGGCTAGCATCATGCTAAATAGCAGGTTTTTCATATATAATGATAAAAATGTCAATAATTCCTCCTAAAGTTCCCTAAAAATTAAAAAATGGAGGTGGTACAATACCACACTGCTTATTTTATCACCCCGCCTACACTTTGAGACACATAAAAGTGTCAACCATGTAATTAAAATGCACTCAGCGTGCAGGTAGTTGTCTGCCAGGTGATGCTGAGACTTAAATGCTGCTATTTTTGATGAATTTCAAGCACTTTGTTTCAGATGTGAAGCCGAGTAAAGCTGTATTAACTAGCAGGTTATCTTTTTGGGGTGCTGATATTGGTCCAACCTTGTCAAATATGGTTAGACAGTGATTTTTCTTTAACTTCCTGTGACTGAAATTGGGGTGAAGGGGCATAATTTGATTGATATCACATAACAACACAACAAAACAAATGAAAAAAATATTTAAATATTTGGAAAAAAGCGTCTGGAGAAAGTGTCTGAAGTGTGCTTTCTCCCATGTGCCTCATTTATATTTCCTCCCAGTGTTCAAAGTGACTGTCAGTGTGTGATTGTCTCAGAGCAGGCAGGGCTGTCATTGGTTGACAAATGGTGGTTGAGAGCCAGATTACCATACAAGGAATCAACCGCATCAAACCCCCACTAACACCTTTTTCCCTCTTTATAGTACTCCCGGCCCTCCACCTGTGTACTATTTTGACAAGAGTTGAAAGTAATGACACAAACAATATGCGTTTCACACCCACACGCAGCGAACACATGAACACCGACACCCCCCCCCTCACACACACACGCACACACACACACAGCAAACACACACACAGTGGGACACAAATGCTTACATATGCAGGAATCTAAAAATAGCGTAAGGGTCAGGCATTAAAAATAGACCAGAGAAAATAAAGCAGGAGTCGTTCGGCTGAGTGTAAATGCTCTGACAGTCTGTCTTTCTGCATTTGGCTATTTGTGGCGGATGCAGGCAGGCAGACAGGCAGAGAGAGAGGGGAGAGGCGTTGGAGATGAAAAGACGGCGAGTTGCACTGCAGTTCTGCTGCCTCTCCAGCTGGCTCCCCGGCTAATTAGAATGGGGGAGAGCACGCGTGGAGGAGGAGAGCAAGCATGAAGCCCACATCATTTTCAGCTGTACATGCTCCCGTGGTCAGAAATGCAGCTCTCTGCTTCTCTCAGCTTGCCCTTCAAAATTCAGCTGTCTGGATAATCAGATGTGGCATGTTGGGTAATGGACTCCTCTTTGGCTTATGGAACATTTTGGACCATTTACCGCACAGACCTGAGCTTTTGGCCTGGACTTTATCCACGCTGAGCTCTGTTCCCTCCAGCTATTTCACTGACCCAGTGTAATACAGTGAACTGTTAACATATGAAGGATAAAAGGTCAATTGTTCAGAATTAATTAGACGCAGGCAGTAATTTAACCACAGGCAAAAAAAAGACTTTCGCTAAGCAGCAGCAGTAGAGGAAGCAGGTCCAGGAACACTGTGGAAATAGGTTATGTTAACATTTAGTGCTTTTGTCTTGTGTCATACATCCATTTGTGTTATTTCTTTTAATTAAATTCATTTTATTCTTTGTCTTTGTATGTCCATAGTTCATGCAAGATTAAGTCTGTGTTTTATGTTTTTGTTTTCTGTATTTTTTAGTTTTGCATGTACTTGGGCAAGTCTGTATAATGTTTTATGGCACAATAAAACCAAACCAAACTAATCCTGTACTTGAATAAAAGTAGCACTACCACAATGTAAAAATACTTTAATACTAAGTACAGTTTTAACACCAAAATGTATTCAAGTATCAAGTACAAAGAGTTTGATACTGTTATATGCAGTATATTGTGTTATTAGATGCATGAACATGTATGCAGCATTTAACTGTGGGAGCCAATTTTAACAACTTCATAAAACTGTTGGGTAGTTTAATATATAATTATGCACCATATCTCAAAAGCTGGTCATATGTTTTATATGTAAAATGTTAATTTGTGAAGTAGTAACCATAGCTGTCATATATTGTACATGTATTACAGTTTAAGGTACAATATTTGCCTCTGAAATGTCATGGAGTAGAAATATGATATAGCATAAAAGGCAAAAGAGTAAAGTACCTTCAATAAATGTATTTTTGAAGTTAATTTCACAAAGTTTTCTCCTCATTCAGGATTATTTTGCTTTTTGCTTGTCACTCACACACATCAATACGCAGTAAGATGGGATCTCACCTATGATTGTATGTGCACACATCGTGTAGTCTTTTTCCACTGTTTATTTTCATAGACATTTTTTTTCTCTCTTTGTTCACAGGAACCTCGGGAAGTCAGGCCTGCGTGTTTCCTGCCTCGGGTTAGGTGAGTTGGTTTGAAGGCAGGAAAATATTCATCTCATTCGTTTTCAACCCCTCAAACAAAACAACGAAACGTCTCTGTCTCTGCTCTCATTCAGGCACCTGGGTGACGTTTGGATCACAGATCCCTGATGAGGTGAGAGCTCTGTTGTCTCTCAGTTTGTATGAGAAACCAATTCCCAAGCGCCTTCGCTCATATTGCTTTAGTGGAAAATGTTGGTACTGTGAGCACAAATTGCTGAGATGTTTGCTTTACTGTATTATCCTCCCTGCTTAGTGTCCTTCACAGACGTCCTTTGAGTAATCAGAATTTATCCATCGTCTCTCCGTCTCAGTCTCAAGTTTTGTATTCTTCCAGATGGCTGAGAACCTGATGACCATAGCTTATGAGAACGGAGTGAACCTGTTTGACACAGCGGAGGTGTACGCCTCTGGAAGGTCAGACTTTACTTTTTCCTCGACGCATCAATTAAAACTTTGACTTCTCTTTTCCTTCCTTCCTTTTTTTAAATCAGCATCTCTGCTTCACATCCTCTGATAAAACTTTCTCTTGAAGTGCATAAACAACTCATTCTTCCTCCTGTTTTTAAATTTCTTTAACATATGACATGTTTGTTGATGTCCTGCATGACTTAATATTGTTGTGCAGTGATGTCAAGTTAGGATCAACCTATCACAATTAACCATGTGCTTCTCCACAGAGCGGAAATAACTCTAGGGAACATCATCAAGAAGAAGGGATGGAGGTGATGTTACTCATTTATTCAAACTGACTCACATGCATGTGAAAAGCTCTCTAACTCTATTACGTCAGGAATATTCATTTTGAAAGCGCTGCGTTTTCACATGTTTTTGTTATTGTTGGAAGAGGCTCACCATTAATTTATCTCAAGGGAAATTCATATTTTCTAGACTACTGTCGAGCTTTAGCCTCAGAAAGACTATAAAAGGACAAAAATGCAACCTTGTGAAAATAAATCCCCAGTTTACAATACTCGGTAGCTGACTAGTCTGACCTCACTGCCAAATACTCATTCGTGTGGGAATTCCTCTGGATATTTTTAATCTGGAGAAACATATACAAATTAATCAAAGTCAAACTTTAAATTGAGACGGCGTTGTCTGTCACTACAACTTATTATGTCAGATTAATTTGTGGATATTTTTTTAAATTTCTGATTATTGGGGGTTTTGGTACATGTGTAAATACAATTAAATTTGTGGAGATTTAAAGAAATACAATACTGGTCCACATATATTTTTGATGTGCCTGTAATTACAGGCAAAAACAATGAAAAACAGAGAAAATATGTATACTTACATAATCCAAGAAAAATAAAAACATTGTGTAAAGTATTAGAAGTAGAAATTAGAAGATAAGAAAGATTTTCCCACTAAAAATATATAAACTAATTCCCTGATAAAACTGTGCTCCTTAACACTCTCGTCTTCTTGCCAGGCGTTCAAGTTTTGTCATCACAACAAAGATCTATTGGGGAGGCCAGTAAGTATAACGCTAGAAGACCATATGCTCAACTTTTTCATTAAACGTCCTTGTTTCCCTTTCATCAGTCAATCAATAATGTGTATTTTCATCACTTCACAGAGCAGAGACAGAGAGGGGACTCTCCAGAAAGCACATTATTGAAGGTAGAGTATAATCTACTTTTTACAGCATAGTAAGATGTTTCAGAGTTAGGTCTGTGCCACGAAACTCCAAGTAAAAATGTGTGTTTCTAATCTCAATACATGTAATTCTACAGTTCAAATATAATTAGGAAAGGGATCATTTGAAAGTTGTGTTTTATTACTAAATTTATATTAATAGTTACCAAGACTGTGTGTTTAGGGAAAAGTGATTCTGGTCAATAGGAAACAGGTAAAATTAACTGTAGGAAACATAATTCAAAAGTCTGTTTTACTGGATTGTGTAGTTCTTTTATTATGTATGAAACGTTTCCCAGAGTGCATTCCTTCAAACTCTAAACAGACTGAGTTGTGATGAATCATTTGATGACTTAATCTTGGAGTGTGAGTGCTGTTTGTCTCGCTAAGTTAAAGCCACTCCGTGTTCTGTGTCACAGTAGACATATTGATGTGCCTTAAAAATCAAATAAATTGCCATGTTTCATAACAGCTAAAGAAAAATCAGGCATATTCCTCTGCAGGAGTTAATAGTTGTGAGGCTTTTTTCTGGTAGGAGATGAGGTGCATAAGATTTTATCCAAGGTGAGAATGAAGAATGGAAATGCAGAATGTCATCAGATGTAGCTAACTGGAGTTTGTCTTGTGTCTGGGACAGAAGAAGACAGAGGGAGTCAGAGGAGGGAAAATAGCAAGATGAAGCTCCAGTGCAAAATTTCATGTCAGGACTATTCTTTTCCAGCCACTTAATCAACTCCCCCTCCCAGTTATAATCCTAAAGAAAGCTAAGAGGCTATTGGCCTTTTATGCTCATCTACTTTGTTTGTTTTGTAAGTAGCACGGCCTCAGGGTGACCATTTACCAAGGAGTTGAATGGGCTGTTTAACTGACATTGTCATGGGGCTTTTGATTTGAGGCCATTGTGAATTGAGTAAACTACTCGCAGTTCTCAAGGATAGTGCTCATATTTGGACTTAATAGTTCACTTCGTTCTTGACTTCAACATCTAATTGCTGACGTACCCATGGTTGGAAAGTTGGTGCAAAACATTTGATAAATAGAAAAGACACCATAAGAGTTTTAAAAACAGTATCCTTTCTAAAATAACACATTTATATTTCATTTCATTTTTTATTTCATTATATATGATATTTTGGGAATCTGTATGGTTAAAATGTTTCTCAGGTGTTCTTTTTCCTCATGTTTTCCCGCCATGCTGACTTTCATTCATGTTTTTGCCATGCTAATGGTGTGGCTAATGAAATATCTCAATGATGGTTACCATAAAATTATGTACAGTCATTTATGGTCCCCAGAGGAAACATACTGATTTTGGTGATTCCCGACTTTTTCTCCAGCACCATCAGCAGCCTAAAATTTTTGACTTAACCAATGAAATATTTTAACATCTATTTGCTGTATTGATTCAAAATTAATGGTTCCCAAACAATAAATCATAATTACTTTGATTCCCTGACTTTCCCTCTAGTGCTAACATAGTTGACATGGTTTTGAATGAAATATCTTGACAAATGCTGGACAGATTGCCATGAAATTTAGCATTTTTATTTTAGTGTATCTTCAAATTCCTGCAAAACTAATGACATTCCCATCAGCCTCAGCTGTACTTAATCAGCTGTAGTAACATACAGTACAACCTCACAGAGCCGCTAATGTGTTGTTGACTCTTGAATGAATAAACTGATGATGATGATGATGATGTCTAATAATTGACTATTGTTTATGACAGGTTTAAGAGGATCCTTATCAAGACTTCAGCTAGATTACGTGGACATTGTTTTTGCCAACAGAAATGACGTCAACAGTCCGATGGAAGGTCAGTGACGGACATTTGAAATGATTCTCTTTGTTTTTTGCCGATACCCTCTTGCACGTCAGAGAGCATGTGCTGTAGTAGTCATAGATGTAGTCAAGCGTGAATACTGTATACCATATGTGCATGTTTTATGCATGCATGAAAAAGCTGCAAAACAAATGCCTCCAAGTGGTCAAAATAATGTAATTTAAACATGATGTTATGTGCTGTGACTTGCAGAGATTGTTCGGGCCATGACGTTCGTAATAAACCAGGGCATGGCCATGTACTGGGGCACCTCACGCTGGAGTGCCATGGAAATCATGGTGAATGCTGATCTCCCATTTAGAAACGCTCACTCTTTGTAAATTTAATACTGTCTCAGTTTCTGTAACCATGGCATTTTTTTCTGTCTGTTGGGCACCAGGAGGCATACTCAGTGGCACGCCAGTTCAACCTGATACCACCCGTGTGTGAGCAGGCAGAGTATCACTATTTCCAGAGGGACAAAGTCGAGGTGCAGCTTCCTGAGCTCTACCACAAGATAGGTCAGACAACCACAGTCTCACAGCTCTATACATCTTTATTATTATTTTTTAAGTTCATTTAATCAATTTTATTCCATTAAAATACTGAACAACCCTCCATTTCCACTCTCTCAGGTGTTGGAGCGATGACCTGGTCTCCCCTTGCTTGTGGATTAATCACAGGGAAGTACAGCGATGGTGTACCAGAGTGCTCCAGAGCAGCAATGAAGGTCAGTTTGATTTGAGCGGCCCTCCTCTGGGATTCCTTTCACTGCAAATCAGCCTCAGTGAAATTCTCTACCTTATCAGCAGTGCATTGTAGTGTGAAATCAGTAAAAGAAGTAATTGTATCAATGCTTTTCTCCATCTTGCTCCTGGTGAAGGGATACCAGTGGCTGAAGGAGCGAGTGAACAGCGAGGAGGGCCGCAGGCAGCTCGCTAAAATCAAGGAGCTCCATCTACTGGCGGACAGACTGGGCTGCACTGCTGCACAGTTGGCCATAGGTAGGACCCAATAACATGACTGTACAGAATACACGTACGGAGATTATTGTCGTGTGTCTGGAGATTGAACTGTTTCATGTCTTAAAATGTGTTTGTGGTTTTGCCTGAGTCACAAAGCTATTGTTATAATTCAGGTAAAAAGTTCTTTGATTGATAATGTGCAGAGAAAGTTTGGCAACAGAGCCTGATTTAATATCTTCTGCTTCACAAGATTTCAGATTTCGTGTGTGCTCGTCTGCCTGTTGGCAACCACTTTACTTCTGATCAATGACCTTGTTGGTTAATTTACATCACTTTTTCCATCTTTGTGTTTAATCAATAGCATTGTTTAGAAAGCGTGCTTTTCTCATCATGCATCCTTGCTTGTCTACAATAAAATGTACTGCTTTGGGATCAATGTCATGATAGATCCTGCTCAAATATTTTTAGTATGTATGTGTTTAATTTTGCTATTAGACTTGAATTCAAAGCAGCGAGCAGCATTTCATCTGATTCCTGCAAAAACCTAAAAAAAAAATCCAATTTGGCCACTTCCCTTTGGTTATCACTGAAATCACACACTTTTACCTGATTTTTATGGGTTTTCTCTCTCTCTCTTTATTTTATAGCCTGGTGCCTGCGCAGTGAGGGAGTCAGCTCAGTACTTCTGGGTGTTTCTAATACAGACCAGCTACTTGAGAACCTGGGTGCCCTCCGGGTAGATATGTTTCCTTTTTTTCCCCCCATATACATCATTTTGACTGACACACTGAGCCACAGTTGTTCAAACTAATCGATATGCTTCTTTGTGTGTGATACAGAGTGGCTAAACTGAGAGAGACCAACAGATAACATTTTAAACTGTTTGCTGTCCTTCCTTCTTCTTTGCAGATTTTATCCCAAATGAACCCTCAAACCATCACTGAGATTGATGCCCTGCTGGGAAATAAGCCACACTCGAAGAAAGAATCACGCGCTTGAAAATGCAAAATCTGAGTGACAGATGATGTTTCAAGAAGAGAGATGAAGAAGACAACGACATCGGGAAACATCGCTTTTTGCTCTGCTGTATACTCAACAACTTGCATGTCCTCAGCAACATTATGCTTCCAGTATGTGCGCATATCCATTTTGCGCAGTACATTATATCATGTATGAAAAAAAAAGAAAAGAAAATCTCTCAATTGTTAAAAAAAGAAAACAAAAACAGGTCATATAATGCTCACTGCCGATTGTTCACAGACTAATTATTTCTACAGAGGGGGAGGTCAAAGGTCAGAGTGACAGGTCTCGACCATCCACAGAGACCAAGAAAGGCTGAAAAATATTTAACTGTTGTCAAAGCAGATTTGACTCTTGTTAATCAAATGTCCTAAAGTGGAAGAAGAAAGAAAAAAAACACCTCTGTGGTCAAATGCAACTTTACTGTGTGAACAGTACATTCATTGGACATCTGAGTCTCCTCCCCTTGCAGCTGCCTGTTATTCTGTATGATGTTTAGTACCCAGCAGCCAGAGAGCCAAAGGTTAGTGTCTAGCCTAACATTTCCCATAGTGTGCATGTGACTGGTCTGCCACGCTCACTGCTTTACAGGGTTGGGAACAATGGATTACTTGTAGAGTCGTGATCTGACTGTAGAAAAAAAAAAAAAAAAAAAAAAAACTTAATCCAATCTTACTTTCAAAAAAAGCTCAGATCACATGCTTAACACAATTATACACATTCAGAATTTTTTGGCACAAATTCCAAATTCCAATGAATGGATCATAAGTAGCAAAAATAGCTGAAAGATTGTCTTTGAGTACTTTTTGTGTCAGCTGCTATCTCAAATTGGCAACCAGGAATGGATAGTGAGTAAAACTTTGAAGGTAAATTTCCCAACCCTGCTGCTTTCTCAGCAGTCTTTTTGCCTCCTCTGTTTGTAAAACTGTGCGCATGTCCCTTTAAGAGAGAAAAGCCCTAACAGGGTGTAAATGTGGCATGGCTTTTATGGCTTATGTAGATTTGCAGTGCCCTTGTAAGCCATTTTTTTTTACTCTAAATGGTCTGGCAGTTTGGTCCAAGGTCCGTGCTGGCGGGCACTCTTGCTTTAATGACTCAGTCTGCAGACATGGCTGTGTGTCCATCTGACGTATAATCTTTGTATCGTCCTCAACTGTATCAAAAGATGTTGACATCACTTTCAACAATGCTCATTCTTGTGAAGAGCATCGTTGTTCTTAAATCAGAGGTTTGAGACAGCTGGACTATATGGAAAGGTCACTGAGCGTCTGACACAATGATTTGGACACACTGTGGTGAACTAGTAGTTTTCCAATGATAAGACATAAATGATAAGTTTGAGTTGAGCAAATGTGATATAACTCTTGCCACAGGTCACTTGGGGTAAGATTTAGCAGATGTAACTTGTTTTTTTTGTTTTTGTGGAAGCATAAAAATATAGCTTCCCTGCTCATTTCTCTGGGAGTTCTCTCTCTCTCTCTCTCTTGTTCCCTTGATTCTTGCACACATGCACAACTCATTTTATACTGTGCATTTCATGTCTTTTTCCCCTTTAGTTTTGTATTGATTTCAATTCTTTGTAATGTGAGGGGGATTTGTTCCTTTTGTGATTTCCCATGAAAATACCGCTACTCTCCAGGGCGGAGAGTGTTTTGATAAAAGAAGCTGTTTTAGTTGGCACAGTTACATTGTAAATAGGCTTATCTGTCTGGCAGTGAGATAACGAGATAAAGGTTACGTTTATGATTCAAGAAAGAATTCCTGAAGGAGCAGCTGAAACTCTGCTCCCCTCTGTGACTCTGTACAGTCCGACTGAGTGTAGCTTCCAGTGTACATAGAAACTACGTCAATCAAACCATGAAAATGTAACTTTGCCTGCATAACTTATATTTTACTGTCTTGCAACAAAGAGAAACCAAAAGAGGGAAGAGACAACTCATACTGAATGTAACATGTCTGTTGCTCAATCTATGTTACCTAAAGGAAAAGCACAGAACGTGTTTTAAAGGTAGTTTCTTTTTGTGTTTCGTAAAAAAAAAAAAAAAAAAATCTGCAAAGCTGTCATGCAAACATTTACATTGAGATTCAGGCAAAAGGTTGTCCACAGAAACTTCATGCATATACGACATCCTGGTAACTGATCAATTGCAAAGTCAAAATGTGCTAATCTGTCGGATAAAATTTTGTTTTTACTACTCATAACCTGGACAAAGTAGCTGGAATAGGCTAATCATAATGTTGTATTGAGGTGTATTTAAACAATACTGCATTGGCAGTTGGTTCTTCAGGGCAACGTAAGTTAACCCTCCATGTTCACGTTTGGAATAAATTATTTATTTGTGTATATGTACAGGGATATTAATTTATGAGCAGTATATAAACAGCTTATCCCAAAAACTATTCTGATGTGGGCTATATATGGTTTCTAGCATTATAATCTCTGTTTCCATTCTCACATATCATGTGCTCCCAGGATATCATATTCTTTTTGGACGCTTCACTGACCACATGATGGACACACTCACTAAAATTGCTTATTAAGAAGTAGCTTTATGTGCGCAAAAACTCTCTTTTCAGTCAGCATTTTTATGCAGATACAAAGTAAAACAAGCAGCACTTGCTCCTTGACTTACAGAGATTTCATTTCATTGTGGTTCAACAGTCCCTGAAAAACCGACACTGCTTGGCAGACATGCTTTTACAAGTAGTCAGTGTTCATAACTGAGCCATAAGCCAACAAACATGTATGTATGTATTATAGCGTGGGTGTTATCTACTGGTGTCTACCGGTAGATAACACCCACGCTATAATACATACCTCCAAAGCACATCAACCATTCTTCTTCTGCAGATACATTTAAATTAAAACCTTTAAACCTCATGAGGTTTGGTTGCTCATTTTCTGCACCAAGTGAGGCTCTAATCTCTGTCTTTGTGTCACTGCTGCAATAACAGACATTTTTTTTCAGAGATGAAGAAGAAAATCTCACGCTCAGAACGGTCTGTGTTCATGCAGAATAAGCTGTTCCTTTTATTCCTGAGTGTTTTTCATCCTTGCAATGATCAAACTTTTAGTTTTCTTATATGTTGGTAATTGTGACATTTGTAACAAACATCTTAGGTCTGTCAGGTTCTCTTGTTATATGTGCAACAAAGGCTCAAACCTAGTAAATATCTTTAATGCCATTAGGTGATTAAGGTTTGAGAATTGGCTCTTCTAAATTATTAACTATGTGCACACACAGGACATCTGATCATTTTAACAATATGGGTGCTTTATGCATAACAAGGTGGGTGAAAGAAACCTTTTTTTGAATTCAAAAATAGGTATACCATACAATATTTTTGGTGCTTACAATTTTTTAAAAAGAACTTCTATTATCCTGATATCCTCCCACATATCTGCCATCTTTTCACCTGTGGACCTCAGGGTCGTTTAAATGGATGGAACAAGAACAATGTCGTGTGTCCAGCACTGTCTGTGCCGCTAAAAGAGCCGTGCCAGCTGGGACATTACACATCCTTAGCACAAACATCTGTCATGCCAACACTGTCTGTTTGCAGACTCCCAGAATGTCATCAGAGTGATAGACGCAACATATGTGTGTGTTACAGTAAGCAACCCTCTGATAAAGATGATCATATGCGCCGAAGTAATGTTGATGTCTCACCACAAACAGTGTAGAGAGAGAGAGAGAAAAAAAACAGGTGATTCACCACATGATTCATCCTCTCTGTGAAGCTGCAGGTTGAGCAAGGTGACGAAAAACAGACGGCAAGAGAGAGTCGGTACATAAGCACATTTGAGATTTACAAGCCTTCACATCTAATAATGTACACTCAGTACTTTTCTCAGTTGTTACTTTTGTGATTCTTTTCATGATCAGGCTGAACACTGAAGTCCCAAATATCCTGTAGCTGCTGCTGTAGGACACAGGACACAATTAAAATGTGTAGGTCAGAAATGTCTTCAGTGCTTCATTATTTGCTCAGTTAGTTCTTATAGACCGATTCATTTTAAATTCATCTGTTTCCAAAGAAGGTGTCACCTCATGATTTTATCTTGTGGATTTTTTCTTTCTTGTAGTGTTTCTTCACATCTTCATTTTAAGTGGACTTCAAGGCTAAGATAAGGCTAGTGATGCTCTATATTATTCTTATTGTAAAATAAATCCAATTAAAAGACCCAAACCAACAATGAATTGATTCTACTAACAAGTATTGCCTATGTAGCCAAATCCTGATATAACTTATTCCTCTGTGCCAGAAACCATCACTATTGTTCAGAAACTACAGCATATGGCCACTAACATAACATGTTCCTTCCTTACAAAGAACATGGGCACTGTTTTTTATTGAGTCAGTCCCACATACAAAATCCTGCTACGGTAATTACTCACTACAGCACCAAATGTGTATTAATCCGCAGCTGAAAATAGTCCTCAATAAATGTACTATTTACTCCTGTTTGAGTAACGTTTGCTAATAAGCACAGTGATCAGCTGTCTTAGGAAATTACTTTGCTTAAAAAAATATTTAAAAAACTATGTATTTGTGACATTTTTAAAGATTTATGTCCTCAGTAGATGTAGGAAAGTCAGATAGACTAATATATTGTTGGTTTTGGTCTTTTCATGGCATTTATATAAAGTACAAAATTTAGAATAATGTCTGCATTATCATTTGAGCTTTAACCGAGAGTGCAGCATTATTGCATTGGCTGCTTGCTAGGTGTATTTTTTATCAGTAACATCCACTGGGTTGTACTTTGAGACTATTTGTTTTATTGTTATATTTCTATTCGTCTAGATACTCACAGATGGCATCTAAGTCATGCCAGGACACAGCTAGTTTTCATTTAATTGCAATTTAACAAAGACGATCACTCCCTCAACAGTATCATGTGGAAAAATTTACAAAGACTGAATATCCACATTCCATCCGCAACTGAAATGCTCTTCCTTGTCCTTAATTCATCCCTGCTGGCTGCACATCTGCTGAATCACATTCAGCTCCCCACAGATCACTTTGCAACAAAAGTCCTTCACATCATTTTAACATGCTGCAGCCCTAAGCCTCTTAGGCTGCCGAGGGACTGAAACACTCCCCGCAGCTGATGATGTGTTTTTCATAGCAGCTTTTAAAACTACACCCAAGCCTTATCTAGTCCTTTATCCCCGTTTGACAGATGATTATTATTTCACTTGTCTTCTTAAATTCATCCCTGCAGTCAGCTGTAATCAGAAAGAAAAAGTCTACAAAATGAAATGAAACACGAGCCGCGTGATCACAGGTTACTTTTATTTTCTACTAAAACACATGTTTCATGCAGGTTTTGTCACTTTCCACAACAGTCAACAAAAACACAATGAAACTAGTGTCGAAACCACCTGGAGGCATCATGCCTCATAACATTAGGCAAAGAGGGATGTTAAAATCACTCAGTACAAGGTTTTGTGTGCACAACTTCCTAGTAGCTTAATAAATAGTACTTCTTCTGCTGTTGCATGCTTTCAGTTGATAACCATGAGCCAGCCAATCATACCTGATCATAATACTGCACTTCACAGCTCACAAAAATCATAGTAACTGTGCTGGAAAATGCAAAAATAATGTAACCAAGTGAAATATTGCTTTTGAAAACGAATGTAATAAAAATCAGTGTACAGTACAAAGTAGCCCGAGAGCTTTTGACAGAATTAGCTTGGAGAAAGTACAGTAATTCTCTCTATTAATCCATCAACTGTCTTAAAAAAAACTCATATCCGGTACAGTTTGGTCGGTCTCTTCATTGATTAGCTGAATGTGGCAAGTAAAAAGCAAATGTTTATCTTTTCTGTCCAGTTTTGTTGCCGGCTTTGGCTGAATCTGAGACCACAGAGAAGGTCGTGCCCTGACAGGCTGTGTGGCACAGCTGAAGTTTAAACAGTTGAGTAGAAGGCATATGTGAGTCAGAGTATACTAAATGTAAAGGAAAGACTGAGCATGGAGGGAACTCTACGCTCCACTTTTACTATGGTCGTCATATGAAAATAAAAAGAGGTAGGCAAACTCTCTCCACTGCTCAGGAAATACTTGTCAGACATGCAACACACGAAGCCTGTTTTAAAAATGACAGTCCGGCATGGCATGCTTCAAATCATCCACAAATCCGATTGAAAAGTTGCCTTCCTTATACAGCTGGTTGCATATTAATACTATTAAGACTTGATTTACTTTTTTTTTAATCATATAAACAAGGAGACAACAAAACACACGACTAATGCATGCATCATCATCATCTCCAGAATGTACTACAGTAAACACAGACAGATGTTACTGCACAGCATATTTAGTGGCTTTTGCTTGGATTTTTAGTTTGCAGGAGAATGTTAGAGAGCTTTAAATACAGAAGTAAAACAACCACAAATCAGTGCAGCTTCTTGTCTTTCTTGCCCGCCTGCATGACATCATTAAGGGTAAACGACATGAACGCAATCTGCTCGTGTTCACTTTCTTTCCCGCACTCCATCAGGCACGAAAACTGATCCTTGTCCCCGTTGTAAGCCAGGTCAGAGTAGCCGCTGGGTCCGCTGTGGATGATCCTGGGCTTGTCCCATCCTGATGAGTGCAGAGGGGAGCGGTTCAAATACACACCCATGTCTCTTCTCTTAGACTTATTAGTTGGGTGCATGAAGAGGAGCCAGGTTTGCGTGTCTGGAGACAAGAGAGACGTGCCGCATGCTTTGCTTTCAGCGTCATCATTTGGGACAAATTCAGGAGCAGGGAAGCCGATGACGCTGCCCTGACAGCCATGACGTTGTTCCACGAGCTCTGGAGCCAGGTGGGGCTTGTCGAAGTAGACGCCGCTGTTTTCACTCAGGGCCTCGCATCTGTGGCGTCCAGTGTTACGAGCATTGCAGTAAAGGTGACTCCTGCCCTCGTGATCTATGATCTCCGCCATCTCACATTCACATGACTTTTTTCGAAGCATCTTACCGATATGCCACGTCTGGCCAAAGTCCTCACTAAATACTGACAGAGCCCGCGGGTAGACTGTACAAGGAATAGGGAAGGAACAGCATCTGTAAGGGACGTAATAGGCATAGGCTGGGATGATCAATCTTCCATTTTCCAGCTGGACACCGTGGCCCGGACCCACAGCGAAAGTGGCCCACTTGTGGATAGTTTCACCGATCACGCTCTCTGTTAAGTCTTTCACTTGACTCCAGTTCTGGCCGTCATCGCTGCTGCTAACACAGCAGAGACGTGCCTTGTTCTTGCCTGTGGAGATCTGCTTCTGCTCTGAGGTGTTTCCCCTGATGCAGATGAAAAATAAAAATAATGTCTTGCTGTGTTTTTCATAGACAGGGCAAGGATTCATGGTGCGGTGGTCTGGTAAACATGCTGTTAAAAGCTCCTGACTGAACGACCACTGGAAAAAAAACATGACAAACGACAACACAGTTAAAAACATGAGCATGGATAATGTCACTATTAAAGCAATCTACTGGTTACTGGGTGTGAATAATAACCTGAACAGATCCGTCATCTCTCAACGTCCCTCTTCTCATAACAAGAATTTTTGCATCACAGTCAGAGGGCGAGGATCTCTTCTCTGCAAAGGCGAGGAAGGTGTGACTGTGCCTCAAATAAATAAGAGCAGGAATTCTGTATGTTATCCCATTTGGCTCCTTTTCAAATAAAGTTGTTTTGACCGGTTCCTCTCCAGTGACATTCTTTGATGGTGAGTTTCCCATGATGGATCAGAGTTCCTGTGAACAGAATCTGTTCCAGATGTATAACAAGTCTTAGCTTGTTTTGATTTTTTTTAGTAGAGGTTACAACAACAAGCACAGAGTCACAGGAAGAGTTCACACTCCAACAGCTCCTCATATGACTGCAATGTTACAAACAGCATGCGATGCAAATTGTGCGTGCATAACAAAGCCCTTACCTTCACTGGTCACTCTTCACATCTGTCACCCTTGATCTCTGCGTGAACGGCATTTTACCGTCTAATTTCACGCCAAACCAGGGACCTCTGATATTCACGACACTGGTGCTACGGGTTCATTGGAAAAGAAGACGGCACCGAAGAGAGAGGCGTCTCACACTCACTTCCGTGTTCGCTTAGTCGCGTCCTGAACAAACCAGAATTCGTTTTTTAACTCGCTACATCAGATAGAGCTCCAAAATATTCAGTTTGTTCATGTATTTTCTCATTTTATTGTGCTAGCACCATATCTAAATAACAAACAAGGTGGCTACTAACCGTTAGAAGATAGAAGCCATCGAAAACAATCCTCTGCAGTGATTCCAGCATCCAGTGTCACGCATGCGCAATGTGGTTACTTCTGATTAGACGCCAGCTAGCTAAACGGTTTAAACGAACACGAATTGTACGTAAGTTCGTCTTGTTGAATAATTTCATGTTTATATTTGCGGAAAAAAACTGATGCACCTCCATAACAATAGATGTTTAGTGTTTTCAAATAATTTATGCGGGCTAGGCGGGTTATTATCTTATCATTGAATTGAATCTTTAACCGTCTTCGTCTATAAGCTAGTAAAGCTAACCCGTACCGCCCCCTGCTGGACGGGAGGTAGCGCTCTCGTCTTTCATGCTGTTGCTAGGCGACAGAGCACCACAGTGTAACTCAAGATCAAATATATTGTGGAGAGTAGTTTTTCCCGCTCCGTTCGTGATAAGTGTAAATAACACTTGCGTAAAAAGCTTTTTTTTCTCCCGATGTAAACGGATTACACATGCAAACAGGATGATAGCTGCATCAATGGCTGCATCTCATAAATTTGATGATGGACAGAGAAATCCCACCAAATGTTTCCCAGCCCAGACATTTCTCCGTGGAAGAAAAGAAGGTGAGTAAAGTTCAATTCTTAAAAAAGTTTAATTTGAATGCAAGACAATAACTAGCCAACATACTCGAAATGATCAGAGACAAAGACACTAACAAACCATACAGGACATTATTGAAAAGGGCTAATAAAATAGTTCATATAAAAATAAATATTATTTTATATCATAATATTTTGGCAAACGTTTGATGCCACTTTAGATGGCTGCACATTTAGCATGTTAAGGTGGTATGGTTAATCTACTGGGAGGAGGGGTGTGTTTGAGGAGACAAAGTTTAGGCTAATAATAAAAATGCTTTACATGTTATGTGCCTATAAACTTTGTGTGATAAATAGCCTTTTTGTCTGTATGTTTCCATGCAGCTGAATAAATATCATATGTATGCAGGCAGGAAGAAATGAATAAATTATGAGAGTATTAATCTATGAAACGGGATAACATTACAAACAGGCAGCACGGTCATTTTAATATTCAACAACATGAGTGGATGGATCAAATTTTCAAACACAGCACTTCAGAGACTGATGTTGCACCGGTTTTACAGACATCTAGTCACACTGAGGGACTTTTGTAGGTCGACTAAACATTATAAGGAAACAGGACACAGTTTTACAATGTACTGTAATCACATTTGTCTTTATAACCAGAGAAGTATTGAGTGAAAATGAGCCAAAGAGTCTATTTGTCTCATGCACTCTTGGAAAAATAATGAAGGATTTGTATTCTCAGTAAATATCTCCTTGATGTGGGACATACAGTACGGACACATTTGTCAACAGTACGTACATTTATTTTCTGATTTATCTGATGGCAGATGGTTGGATTTTTAGTGATCCTGATTGTATACATTTTAAACCTTCAATCAATACCTGCTGACGTGATTTTATTCACTCTGACTCTCCTTCCTAGGTGCTGGTCATTGGCTTGTGGCTTACAGAAAGGCAGAGGAGCAGAAATACAGGAATCTGCACAGAAGAATAAACGTGAATTATAAAAAATGTGAGAGCAGCAGGGTGGTTGATAATCCTCATGGTAATACATTAGATGGACCCTTCCTGGTAAGCCACTGAAATCTACTTATATGATAACTGCCTATTTGACAAAAGATAGCAAAGCAATTACAATTTTAAACTTTCTTTTGTAGCTTCAATTACATTGTGTTGATAAGCCATCCGAGCTGTGCTCAGTTGACATCAGTGAGCAGAAACTGAACCTTGTAAGAATCATATTTAACATTTTAGTCAAAATTATTTTGTAGTCTCTAGGTAGAAAGATCACAACTTTTCTTCTGACTTTTTTTCCTGACTGTGCCCAGGTGAAGCCAGAGGACCTCAAACTGTTTGACAATGTCGCTCACATCGATGCATCTGTTAACTCCCTCTCCTTAGGTGATTATTCTTAATATCTTCACACTTACTTTACATTTATTTATATCACATTTACCTTGAGTAAGATTTTGTGCATCAAAAGTTCCAGAAATGTCCACTGTTTTTCTCTTCAGGGTCTTTCAGCAGTTTTGTGTCTTTAAGAGAACTCAATCTGTCTTTAAATGGGCTCTGCAACATGACTTTTGATGCTGCTGACTTCCCTCATCTTGAGGTAAGATAACTGACTTTGACATATTTAACATTACAGAAATAATACACAATTTTATTTGACTTGTCTAGTCTTCCATCTGCTCCCTCTGTTCCTTTGTCATCTCCTTTTATACCTGCAGTTCTTTCATAATGGAAGAACTTATTGATTTTAACTGGTGACAAAGACACCATGTACCACCAGTTTCAACTGTGTCTCACTACTGATGCCTACATCATGACTTAAAAAGCAGATTTTTTTATATTTGTAACTGTTTGATGTTTGAAGTGGATGACGAGTGAGGAGGGTAAAATTAGAAATTAATTATTTTTTGCAAAATTGCAATATATCATGCTTAGACACTGCTAATGGGTGCTTATAATTCTTCTTCCTTTTCTATTTTGTCTTCTCAATGTGTTTATGTGTATCTAAATAAATCATTTGAATCCTCATAGGTTCTGGATTTGTCCTACAACAGGTTGTCAGCTGATGATATTGTTTCCATCGGTTGGCTTCCGCATCTAAAAATTCTCCATCTGACTGGAAATCAGCTTCACCATCTTCCACCTAATCTTGGTTCCTCAAACCATGACCCCACTCAGCTGTTAGTATTTTCCATGAAGCAGCAGTGTATGAGTGTCTAAGTGCAGAGTTTTCATTTTATTCATAGTGTTAATACTAATGAAAAAATGCTTCACTTGTGATCACACAACTTATCCGGTCAACTCACATGCTCAGCGTTAAAGTGCATAAATTTGCTCTTCTGTGCTAATAGTTTCAGCCTTTTGTCCATCTACTTTAATGTAAATTGATGCTAAAATCAACTAAATTAATCCACTTATCTTTTAAAAGTATTTGCTCATTTGTTCTGGAAAAAAAATGACAAGTAGATAATTGATTGAACTATTGAGCCTGATTCTGCTTTTCTATCCCAACTTCACACACGGGTCAGTTGTGTCAAGCACTGACTCTGCTTTGTGTAATGGCTGTTTAGCCAGTGAGAGAGACAGCGGCCAAAAGCCTTCTTTCCATATAAAAAAAAAAATATTATGATTCACGGAGAAGCTGAGCAAGAATTGAAGACAACTAACCTGTTTCGTTACATATTTCCCACAGCAAAATGTATGTAAGTATGAATGAAGAGTAACATTTCCAAAGATTTCTAACCAACAATGATCCAAACATTGATAAAAATATCAAGTTTCATAGTCATCTGTCAAACCATGTGTGTCAGTCATCATTTGGCAGGCTAAGTGCTCATGTATCAATCATGCTTATCAGTATACTTAATCAGAACGTTGGTTATGATTTCATAACAAGTTAACGGCCAAAAACTGAAGATGCATTTTAAAGTTTTCAAACTGACCAAAAGAGGGTGCACAAATGTTCCAAATTCACACTCATGCATCTGGTGAAGTAAATGTTATGACGTTCAGTACACCTGCTCTGCAGCTGAGGAGTTTAGCAGAAAATGGTGTTACTGTAACTTTATGAATTTGATTGCATTTTGCATGCATTCAGTGTTCACTGGTGTATGTATGGATTTTTATAATGTTTTTTTTGTATAGGCCAGCTAAAGAAGAAGACACACACTTTAAAGCTCTTGAGGTCCTGATGCTTGATGATAACAAGTTGTCTTCTGGGGTCTTCAACAGTCTTGCAAACCTTAAGAGGTCATAACATGGTTAAAGTTTTTATATAGTATTTTAAACTTAAGTCAGATCTGTATATTACAATGCACAACAAACTCTGTGAAAACACTCATTAAGAATTCTTAATTGTCAATTACAGGTTGAAACACTTAAACCTGCAGGGGAACCGCATCTCTGAAGTACCATATTTACACTTGACGGGCTGTTCAAACCCTGTGCAGACTTCTATTGAAGAGCAAACTGAAGAAGAGGGACTTGGTAAATGCTCGTCATGTGTTTGATGTAATTTCTGCATAGCTTAACAATGGACCTGCATGTCAGAGTTCCCTCAACACCCTCAGAAGAATATTGAGTCAGTCTTTTTCTTCCCATCAATCCAGCCCACCCTGAACCAAACCCTTACCATGATGAGAATTTCAAGAGAGTCTCACAGGTAATTAGGTGGACAGGAGGGTTTTTTTAGATGTTCCATTACTGTGTTTCTATAATCTATATTATATATGCTCTGCTGCACATACTTTTTAATTACCCTGCTGGGGATGAATAAAGTTCTTAAACTCGTCCTACGTCACTCACCTTAGATCTCTCACAAGGAACACTTTGAAGAGTACTGCAAAGGATCCAGTTTGCCTCTGCCAGAGCTTCAGTTCCTCAATTTAGCTGACAACAAGGTGTGTTGGCTATTATATATAAATAAATATATACATATATATGTATATAAATAATTTGATCTCATCCCTACTAAAAATACAACTTTCCTTGATTCTCCACCAGGAAATTATTGGTGTGATTCATCCACCCAGTGCAATTTTACATTTAAATGTACCACATACACCCACCCAATAACAGGAAAAAAACAATGAAAGTTAATGGCACTATATCTTGTTCCACAAGAAATGTAATCTATCTTATAAAATGCCCATGTGGTTTAACACATGTAGGAAAAACACAAAGAGCACTAAAAAACAGGATAGCAGAGTACAGGAGCTGCATCTGAACCCAGGACCAGTATAACCCGGTGGTACAAAGAGAAGGTTTTTATATTTTCACTCTCCAGACTCTCACACCTAGAGGTCTGAATCAAGAGTATGAGATCATATATATATATATATATATATATATATATATATATGTATATACACATACATATATATTGTATATTTCTAGACCCTGACACACACGTTTGAAAAAATGAAAAAAATGTTAAATTTTATAAGTTCAACAGGTGTGTTGTTTCTTTATTGTTATTTGATCTTGTTAACTTTTTACAGAAGGGTGTTGACCCAATTTCTGTACAAGAATATAAGGTTTCTTCTCTCTTCCCTCTAACTTCATACAATATATTTTTTAATGTAGGTGATGTAGATTCTGATATATGATGATGAGTCTGGTATAATGTATATATATAAGATGCATGTTTGATATTTTGAAGTATGGTTTTTGTATTACTGCTTTATTCTATGTACTTTATTGAATTGTTAATTGTTTATCACCCTGGGTCATCATAGAGCTTGTCAGTCTATTAGTGTGCATGTATAAATATGGGTGTGGTTTCCATTTTTTAAACATTTTGACCTGATGAGAATCCAAGTAGGATTGAGACGTTGTCAAGACGTTATTAAACTTTTGTGGCTTGTAGTGTGCAGGTGTTACCTCTTTTCATTGATGCCGTTTTCTGATAGCTTTGCACCTACATAATGTACATATAATTACTCTCCTTCAATTAAAAAATAAATAAGCCGTGATCGCTTTTGATAAATGAACTAATATGTATCATCAATGTCTTGTCATCAGATTGCTGAGGAAGAAGCGCTGTTGGCTGTGGTTCTTCTCCCGATGCTTCAAGAAATTGATATTCAGCGCAACCCTCTGACCACAAAGAGAAGCGGTAATCCTCCTCTCTTCTCTCCTCATAAATTTTTTTAAAGATTACATCTAAGGCTTGAATCTCCTCTATGTTTTTTGTTTCCGTACAGGAGACCCTCCCTTACTAACGCATTACCTCCAAGAGAGACTGGGGATAACAATAAAGCGTAAAAAGACATCAGAAGTTGTAAAGCTCCCACTGAAGGTTTCTACTCATCTAAAATGGAAGGTTTGATGTGTTCTGCATTGTTCAGTGTTGATAATTTAACCTCCAGATTTCACCAAAATATACAGTGGCTGCTCTCATTCAGAATCCCTTATATAAAACCTTGCTTGACTACACTACTACTACAAAAAATGAACTTTAAAACGAGTTGTAGTGTTAGAGGAACATGGGATTCTTCAATGTAACACGTGGAAGTTAAACATTTGAGTAAACAAAATGGATTTACATAGTTTTTATGATGACAAAAATCAATGATTATCATGATAAATTAACAAGTTCATCTTTTTTTTCTTTTTTTTTCTTTTTTTTTACATTTTGGTGTTATAGGTGGAGAAAAGGATCCAAAAAGTGTCAAAGAAGCCATTGTTGATGAATAAACCTTGTCCTAAAACTCAGGTTGAGGAGTGTGAGGTGACTCTCAAGACAACACCAGCATCTGAAGGCAAGAATAATGAAGACAAAACCCTCAGAGAAAATGCAGAGCACTTCTTTGTAACTCAGGTATGGTCAGTTTTTCCGATTTTCACATTTCAAGGATTCAAGGCTCTTCTTGGTTAAGAAATATAAATTCTGTAACCTTTGGCTTTATAAATGCCTCTCAAAAATACATGGTGGATTAGTGCCTAGGCACGTTCTTTGTCTCAGTGTTTTTGAATAATTTTTACTGTTGTTTCATTGTCAGGCAACAGACATTCCTGACCATGAGTTTGATCTTCAATTGGATGAGAAAGAAACTGCAGAGAACGAGAAGAGAAACAAGGATGATGCTATTTTTGAAAAATCCACATGCTACGAAATGTTGATGGATGCAAAACCAGATCCTGATGTGGTGGAGCCCGTTGGTGAGGACTGTAGTTTCACCTGCAGCTATTTATTTCTGTAGATTTTCTTAGAGCTCTAAAATGTTCGGCCCCATAGTGAAGGGGAATATTCATGTTCTTTCCCCTTCAACAGGAATTCAGACAGCTGTTCGAATGCTGGAACACACACTGAAGAATCTTAATGTTTACAGAGACTCAAAACCAAAACTTGATAGCATCCAGACACCGTACAAAGAGAAAGAGAAAAGGGTTCGATATTTTGCAGCACAAAAATCCTTTGTATTCACACTCATAACTAAAAAAAGACTTTTGTCGCCTTAATGTTTTGACTTTAAAATATTCTATACACAGGTGAAGAAGCTGCCACCTTGGAAACCAATAAAGCAGCCGACTGAAAGAGTCAATGAAATGATCAAGGAAATCAAAGAGAGCACGACGATAAGAGAAGCTTCCTTAAGTGTGCACATTTCAGATACAATAAATGTCAGCAAACTTTACTTTTCATGACCTTACCTTTCATATCCTACACTTTGTTTTCTGTACAGGTGGTGCCATACACGGCGCACGTGTTAACAAGCAAGAACATAAGGAGGCTCTACTGCTGCTGAGGGATATGAAGACAAAGTACAAGATGGTCCACAAGAAAACAATGGAACAAGCAGCCAGCATCGAGTCTGATAGAAACACCGAGCAAAGCAGAGCTGAACCTCGACCTGTGCAGAATTCAAATGAAAGTGTTGACGATGGCGTACAGCTAGTCTGAGTAGTATCCAGTAGAAAACCAAACCTACAGTATGTCAGAAATAAAAAGTTCTGGTTGGTGAATCATGCATATTGTTTATTTTACTGAACAGCACAGATTGATTCCTCATGGTCAACATGAAACTGCCTGTAAGGAGAAACTTTATTTGTAAGTTAGACGAAGCTGTCAGTGTGATGAGGGCTGGATTAATCCGCCAGGGGGCCCAAAACCACAAAAAATGAGCTGTGGTCCCCTATTGACCCCCTATTTCTGCTTCTTTGTGTGCACTGTGTATGTATTAGTTGGTAATTAATCGTTTGTTTATGATAATCTAATCACAAACTCATTTAGGAATATGTGTCATACAAGCACAAATAAAGTGAAATGATAAAGGGTAGATTGAGGCCCCTTTGCAATAGGGCCTCAAAACTATTGTTCTTTACTTGTACATAAAGTATTACAAACAAATGTTCAATTTATCAAACTGCCAACTGATGAATTTGGAGTCTTCGGGCCCCCTGATGGTCCAGGCCCACTTTGCCCAGTTGCTGTTCCAGCCTCGTTTGCAACTGTGGCATCCACTGACATGTCAGTGTTTCCATGTGATTAATGCTGTGAGAAGCACAAAGTGTTTCGAGCAGCTGCAACCACCACTGCTATGAGCAGATTCAATCCAGGATGCACAGTATGCATAAACTGTTTGCCAACAGAGTTCAGCTGTCAGGATAAACTGTTTCTGTACATTTGAATCTTGTACATCCAAAAGGAATCATTTATTTTATCTTTCAGTGTTTCCTCTGGTCAAACCTGTTTCTGTAAGCAAACTGCAGAACATCCAAGCATGTGTTTAATTTCAATACAAGACAACTGGCTGCAATAATTAATACAGAGGATATGAGTTCCTGTGTTCATCTGGGAGGCCTCTACTCTGCCCTTCTGAGGAGATCACCTGTAAGTTTTGTTTGTTCATATTTTGGGGCAATTACTCTTTAAATGGGAACTTTGCCTTAGATCTTTGGAAAACTTTGAAATATATTTGACCTAAATACGCCAACAAATAGGAGAGTCAGCTTAAAGCAGCAGCATTCTTGCCATGAGTGTTAATTTAAAGCAGTGATGAAGTCACTACTAGAGCCTGCAGTTTTTTGAAAATATTGCACATCCTTGAGCCAGTTGACACGGCATATATATATATATATATATATATATATATATATATATATAATTTATTTATTTAATTTTTAACCAGGTGGACCTTTTATCCACTGAATAGTGGTGGATAAAAGCTGCGGAGGTGGCCTTTTGTATGGCAAGAGAGCTTTTATACTGCAAAATTGTAGGTGATGGAAAGTAATGATTATGTCTTATTGCACCATAAATTATCATATGTGACCTTCCTACTGTCTTACAATGGAAGCTTTTTTAAAAATGTCATGTTTTGTTTTCGTCGTTCATTCCCCGTTTCTGTCACGGTCGTCATATGATTTCAATTATTTCAGAGCAGCTTGCAGATGTGGAATGCACATTCAGCCCAGGTGGAATAAATCATAATTCTGAGGGTATTTCATGGGATTCCACATTATTACATTCATTGAGACCATGTGTGAATATTTCCCAGCTTCTGTGTGTATTTATGGTAAATAATATGCATTACAGTATTATGTACAGAATTTTAAAAATTCTACATTTTTTAATCTTTTTCAAAAATTGTTGTGGATCCATGTCTTGATTTATGATATATAGATTGGTAAGATGCAATTCCACTGAAAAATCCCAGAGTGACATTCAAATCCAATATAAAATTATTTATTTATAACTTTTACACTAACAAGCGAATTTTTAACAACTGGCCAGGCTTGTAATAAAGCAAACCTGGACGTGGAGACCAGAATCTCTTAAGTTTTATTTTGTCCACAGCACTTTTATTGCACTCTCCAGCCTCCAGTATAACTCAAGTAAAAGTCTTATGAGGATTTGTTGTTGCAGTCAGTAACAAGATGGGGTTTGTTCTTCAGCCAGTGAGTCCTGGCATGAATTTATTTTGCCTGACCAGAAAGTTGTTGCAAAAAAAAAGAAAGTTGCAAGTAATTTTGAAGTGATAATGATTACTGTGTCAAGCATCTATGTTGCAAAAGCGCAGTGTTTTTATGTTGGAATTCTTTGATGTCGGAACAAAACGGACATGTACTATTGTGCAAGAGGTTGTTATACGTGTTATTTTTCCACAGTTTTTGGTAAATGATCAGTCACAATAGCGGCTGTTGTATGCCAGGCAGTTACTGACCTCACCACAGCCTCTCAAACCTCTTAGGTACACTCAGAAACAATCTTTTCCTACATACATGTGCATGTTCACAAAATGCTTGAGAATAACATCAACTCTGTTGTGATACACAGATTCTTTCTTTGTTTGCTTGTGTTTATCCCCTCTTAACATAAACCTGCGTTGCCCCTCCCTTCCAAATTTTTACTTTCCAGATTATTTTGTATGCACTAATATGTAACAACAATCAACCAAGGGTAAGCATCAAATACATCATGGTTGCACACATACATCATTACTGTTCTCTACTATCCAAAGAGAATTGGCTCATGGCATCAGGAGAAAAGTCAGAAGGGTAAATACCTTTCTGAGTCCGATCAATCGATCATCACGCACTCATCAAACTTGCTGATGCTTGAATCTGTCAAGACATGAAATTTCAACAGAACAATGGTAGGCAGCTGCGAGGCTGCCACTGAACATGACCAGCAAGCACAAGTCTGGAGAAAATGATTGATTATTGGCCTGGTTATTCATATTTTAGCACAATTTACCCACTTTACACTGTGTGAAAATGTTGTTGCTTTATGTATAAACTTTAATACTACCACTAGACCTGCTTCCACCTACTCCAGGCATTTTTTACCCAAGTAAGTCAGTTTATCATAGTAGTAGTGGCTGGGGCAGTTTCACTATGCATATGTTAATGTTCACAGCAAGCCAAACTGTTACCAGCAATTATCTGCTTTGGTTGCTATGTTTATGATCAAACCGCCCCCTTGTCAGTGACTATCTAGAACTATAACTGCAATATTGAACAATAAAATGTTAGCGAAAAGGCTTTAAACTCAGGGGTAATGTTAGCTGGTTAGCGAGCAGCACTGTTGATTGTTCCACATAACAGTAAGTAATAAAAACTCACAAACATGTAGCTACTGTTTCCACTTACACTCTTATGTCCATGCCCTGTTTTTTAGGACACATTTTAGTGCTGCAAATGTGTTTTGACAAAAGCAATAATTGAGCTATAAACAATAGCAAAGGACAACAAGCTTAATGATTAAAAAGTTTAATAATTTCTGGGTTATAGATAAACCACTAATGAGTGGTAAAGTCACTTTAAAATAGAGAAATTCTGAAGCTTTAAGTATATTACAAATTCATTCAAGTCATACTGTTGCTGATACTACATAATGCTTTCTAGCCAGAAGGAACAAGGACTGTGTGTACCAAGGAGAGTTAAATACAAATAAAATCATACAGAAAAGCCACTTTTGTTTATATTATTAAGGCTAATTAAAACTCTTATATTGAAAATAGAATTCAACAATTTCCAAAGCTGTCTGATCTCAAATATTTTGATATTTTGAATGGTGCATGATGTCTCTGAGTAGTAGTATCATTGTAGTAAAACACTCATGAAATACCATCAAACAGAGCATCAGTTTGGTTTAATATATTAAAGGTGTACTACAGCAATCGTGTATTACACTTCCATAAAGTTGAGTGACTCACAAGAGGCAGATTAAAAAAAACAATAGTCAAAGTCAAAGCAGCAGAGGCCGAGATTTTTAGTCGATGAGGTTCAAGCTGCAAAATAACTGCATTCTACCTTTCCCATAATGCACCTTGATAGTGTCTTTGCCACCATCACTGTCTGGTAAATTTCAAACTCCACCCCCCCCCCCCCCCCCCAGTTTGTAAAACAGGCTCTCTGTTATAAATTTGTAAACCCAAACCAAAATAATCCTGATGACATCACTATGACATTAGCAAGATTATATTTTTCAAACTTTGGAAAGTTGCCGCCAGAGCCACAGAAAACTGTTTTCACAGTTAGTGCGTAATCTTCATGACAAGTAAACTGAACTTGATGTGTAAATTCTGCCGAGTTCCCCTTTAAGATTTTCTTTTTTTATGTTACTTTGATTTGCCTCCAAGTTAATTTGTATCTTTTATCTGATCTATCAGTGGCAGTTTTCTTGGAATGTCTGCTAAAAGTGTAATCTGACCCACTAATATTGGTGATTTACACTTGCTGACCTCATGGAGGCATGCATGCTAAAGAAGTGAAAATGGCCTACTAATGTGACAAAATGCTTCAAGACTGAGGACAATTACACAATCCACATATGTCTGTAATTTATTCCCTATAAATATGGAAAGTCATTCCAGACGTTTCATTGTAATAACATTAGTTTTACTTTTTGTTGTACAGTGACACTAAAAGAAACTGTCTTTTATTGGACTCAAGCTCACATTAACATCAACACTGAATAAACAAACAGACAAAAAGATTCAGTTATGCTTTTCCTCTGTAACCGCTTTTGTTCTTACCATGAAAAACTGATGAGGTGAGTTATTAACTGAAAACACATTTTTATCCTTGCTCTTGGTGATATAACAGAATCTGGCAGGAGAGCGGGATACTCTGTCCAACAGCAAAAATAACAAAAGACATGGCGTAGAAAGGCATCGACGGTCTGTGTCTTAGGCAAGACTGATCTTTGTTTATATATCTATATGTGTTTCTTTCTGTATATTTGATCGCAGCACAGTTTCACATCTGGAGCAGTCATCACGGCAATCAAGCCTGAGAAATGTTTGGGTAAGATTTGTTTGATTCTCAAATTGAGGGCCAACAGTTAAGCTTTGAGAGTAACCCTGTGGAGACTCAGACACCAGATTTGGCTCAGACCAAATAGGCCTGAATACCTCATCAACACTCCTCATTACTCAAGTGCCAAATGAGTTCACTGCAGACTGGACCTATTCATTATTTCTTTTGATGGACGATTGAACTGTAACACACTTATCATGTAATCCTGGGAAGGCTTCTGGCTGACATCTGAATAGAGGCCATTATGAATTACAGATCATAACCGTAAAGTTGTTGTTGTTTGCTTTATTCTTTGAAACAAAAGATCTTACTGTGGTCTGCCTTTAATCGTTTACAGTCATTACAAGCATGTGTTTAAAATTTTGACCTTTAAGCTGAGCTGCTCAGGATAAGAGGACGAAGACCAAAGTGTTCATGACATGTATCCCGGTATTGTCCGTGGTTTCTTGGCTAGACTCCAATCATCAGCTAAAATGATCAGGGCCAACTTAATTAATGAGAGGGTAAGGGTGTAAAAAACAGAGCCCTTGATAGATTTCGGAAGTATTTTGATGAAGTATAAACTCAGGGGTTCTGCTGAGCACCTTAATCAGCTATGAAAGCAAACACATCTATCAGACTTAATTAACTTAACACAGTTTGGCTCCCTTTGAATCAAAAGACTGCCTGATTGGTTTGCAATGCTTCAGTTCCTCACAAACACTGTGCGCATCTGCAAGGAACTATACTTGCTGCAGCTGAAGAGGAAAGGTTTCATTTGATCTTTGAAAATAAATCCAACTCAACTGCTTTCCTTTTTCGCAAGACTGCATGATAATTGCAAAGCTACAAGAAGTCCTCGTCTTTTTCTGTGACATGCATGAATTGATGTTCTCTGACTGCCCCACAAAGGAAGTGACATATCAAACAAAAGCCAGAGGGTTTTGCTAAGAGATTTGTTAATATCATAATAATGGTAGTGCCTCCAATCCTGGGCCGAGTCGTGACCCCGAGTCTCACATTTTCTTCACTTCTCACTGAATCTGGGCTACATGGGCAGCAGGGTGGAGTACACATACACAGAGAGCCGACCGACTGCATGATTTATACCTACTGACTGCCCCCAGCTGTTACAATTGCCAGAGCCAAGACTAAGCATGCATAGCTGAATTGGCCCATGAGACGATCATCCACAAAATATGTGCTGATGGGATTTCCAACGAAAATGACACATATGATATGACAAACATATCTGAACATGCAGCACCAGATACTGCACGTTTAAAACTACCCAGTTTGCACGATTTCTTTGCATTTATAAAAACCAAGCGATGCACTGCACTGAAAATAAAACTTTTAAACCAGCATGGGAAAATGACAACGTGAAAACGTTAATTACTAATTTAAGTTGGCAGCTCTAAAGTAGAACGCCCCTTTCTCACCCTTCTGACTAGAACAGCCTCTTTGGACAACTAAGGGAGAGACTCTTGTAAACTGTCAGGTCCAACAGCTTACACAAAAATATGACGGCCTTTTTGTGCGAGTAATGAAGGCATACAAGGGAAGTGCGCCTGTTTGAAAATATTGTTTCATGCCTTTAGTGAGAGACAGACAGAGCTGTCTGGCACAATGTGTGAAAGGAACACAATGAGTCATTGTGGAAGGGGAGGGGACAGAGCGAGCACGTCGGGAGTTCACAGAGAAGGGAAGCAATATTATTCTGAAGGGCCCACTCAGTCTAGCAAATCTGTAGTTGCACACTGACAGAGTCATGGGAACCGCAGTGATAATTTGACACCTGTTGATCAAACAGGCCTGCGGACAGACTGCACACAGTGCTTGCGAGCAAAAAGACTGCTGCTGCTCTCACAGATCATCATACTCACGTACACGGGGACTAGGGAGCTCATTATTTCCATGAGCAGGCGATACTGTCTTTAGTAGTCTTACTTTAAAGTTTGGATTTGTTTTGGTGGTTCCTATGTAATTAAGTATTATGTTGTTCCTTTGTTCTGTGTTTTGGAAATACAGATGCCTTTCAGTTTCTTGGCCTACAATTAGATCTAACAGCACAACCCTACAAAAACTCAAAACAATGAAGTAGAGATAGAGGGTAGTGATTTGTAGGGTTTGAATTTACATAGTAGCAAAAACACAGATGCAGGAAAAAATACAGCCATAATAAATGCATTCTGTTCTCACTGGTAGCTCATTTTTGCAGTTAATGCATTTTATTGGCAGGCTATAGTACTATGTGTCTGTAATTTTGGTTTTGAATTCCAAATTTATGTCAATTTAATCGCGCTGTTGACATGATATTTCATGGTGAAAAAGAGCACCCAAAGTTTTTTGTAGAGTATTTAAAGAATGAAAGTAAACAAAACTATAAATTAAATAAGAAAATCATCTCAAATGCTACTTTTGGGGAAATTCTTGTTGGACATTAAGATTGATTTTCCCACTGGCTTTAAAAAACACAATAAAACACAATAATAATAATAATAATAATAATAATAATAATACATGTATATATAAAAATACTTTACATTGTATGGTATTAATCATTTAACCACTAGACAATTTACAATGTGTGCAACTTTTTGCGCACATTTTTAAGAAAACTTGTAAGTGCTTTCCAGTTCAAAGGGAGATTGCTTTATGGCAACAAACAGAAAGAAACTTTCAGTGTTTTTTGCAATAAACAATTATGGAACAATAAAACTGCTATTATTGGCTTCTACCCTCCATCCTGAATAAGTTCATCAGAGCGGAGCGTTAACAAAAAAGCAGAATAACGAGGTGCTATCAGGCAGAAAAATCCCACATATTGCCCCTTTAAGTTTGAGGAAAAAGAAGAATGATTGCACAGGTGTGATACAGACGCAACAGAGTCTCATCAAGGTACAATAACTAATAACAGGCGATTTTTAGGGAAATGTTGGGAGGGTGAAGGGAGTTTCAACTTCTGCTTTTGATTTCCAAGCCTCTGATAACATTTCATTTCGAGCGGGAACACAGTTTATCCGGCCTTCCGGAGTCGTATTTAATAGAAGCCTTCAGGCGACGGTGTTAGGCTCGCTCTGCTGTGGCCGGCATGCAGACCATAGATGAATCAGCAAATTGTTTTCAAACAATGCCTTCAAAAACAACTATGAACCACAAACCTGTCCACATCTTACGCCTGTCCCAATCACATATTCCCAACTGTTACTACGGTTGACTTTTTCATTACAGCTTAACTTGAGTCACAACTTTAAACAAATCAGACAAAAATGTTTAGTGGTGTCAAACACAGTGAAAAGTTTATGGGTTAAAATTGTGAGCAGAGGTACAGAGTGCACTCAGCTACATCAGCTATGACCACATTAAAATACAAATATTTTAAAATTGTAAAATGTCATTAGAATATGATCCTGTGGATGTATAAAACAGCTACAGCCTGTTGCTACTTCATGCAAAACAAAAAAACATTCAGACAGTCAAATGTACGTATATACACAGAAATCATACAAGAACCAATACACTTTAAATTAGGTGACAAAACCTCACTTTGTATTTACAATAAATACGTTGATGATCATATAATATACTTATTAAAAAAAAAAAACCTTTACATTCTGAACAGAACGTGGCCCCTTGCCCAACATATTCTAAAATACAAGTGATTCTCATATAGTTAAAGCAAAGGATTCATTTAAGAAATACTGATCCCAAAATGCCCTCAGTTATTCAACAGAAGCACATATTAACGTCACTGTGTCAACAAAGTCTAAACCTCCAGATTTATAACAGGATACTGAGGATGTCTCCAGCTCTGAGCTCTCATCTCTTCACTTCACATTCACCTTTACCTTGTGTTGCATTTTGTTTAGAGCTCGTACATAAAATCCACCAGATCGAATAATGTTCAGGACAGGAGGAGGCGGAACTATCGGCCAGGTTATGTGTTTTGCAACCTAATAATTTACAAATAAAAAATATGTGATAATCAAAACATGATGGAAAACAATGCATAAATCAAGAAACAACAATGTTATAAATGAGAAATTCCTCTTGTATTACAGGAATGACGCAGGACATCCAAGTGCAAAATGTATGAATAAAGTATGTATGTCAACAATGTATGGTTATTGGGAATACTGGTATAAAGAGTGACTACTAGGGTGAACACAGGCCTTCAGTCTGCTTGGGATTTAGGAAAGTCATCATCTCCCGGATTCCTTCTTCACAAATTGTGGCCTGAGGAGCTTTATTCAGATTTTCTCCCTCTTCTTTAAATCTTCTCCACGTCTCTGTAAAATGAGCCGAACTTGAATTAACATCAAGGTGAAATTAATCTGTCACCAAAGTCTAAATAATCATATTAAAAAAAAGTACGGAGGATTTCAACAAATGAAACTTACTGCATATTTCTAGAGTCTAAAAATAAAAAAATGCATCCTGAAATAATTCTTCACAAACACTCAGAGAACAAACCTTCATCAAGTGTTGTAAGTAATGTGTAATTCTCTGGATGATCCATAATATCTTTCCTTTGAACGTCACCGATTTCCATTAGTTGTAAAACACCTGCATAAATGAATAACTCTGATTAGAGTCATACACTGGTGCAGCAATATGTTGGTTTTAAAGGAGTTGTTAGACAATTTGGGGAAATACGAATATTTTTTCTCTTGCTGAGAGCTAGATGAGAAGATTTAGCTTAGTTTAGCTTAGCATAAAGACTAGAAACAGGGGGAAACAGCGACGTAACAAAAATGACAGAATCTACCTACCAGTACCTCTTAAGATCACTAAATAACACATTATTTTTCATTAGTTTAATCTGTACAAAAATTGAAGTGTAGAAGTTATCGTTTTATGTGGGATTATATGCTAGACTAGTAATTCTTGGCCAGCTGTTTCCAGTCTTTATGCTAAGCTACGCTAAGCAACTGCCAGCTGTAGCTGCATATTTAAGGGACTGGTATCAATCTTCTCATATAATTCTAAGAAAGGGAATAAACATTTTTCTCAAAATGTCAAATAATAATAATAATTAATTAATAAATAATTATTATAACATTCACAGTACCTTCTACAGTCTTCCATACTTGTACTTCGATCTCAGCAGTACTTTGTCTTTCAACAGCAATGATCCGAACTGTGTTGGGTGAGTCGACTTTCAAAGATGATTCTACTTTATACACCAAGAGGTTATTTTTGTATCCAAGATAACACTGGGTCTGGTTATTCTCAGCTTTACTTTCTAGAGAGAAGAAACAGATAAAGTTGTGTGGATGCTGTTTAAAGCCAGTCCAGATCATTTTTACAGTGTAAACAGTCATTATATGATAAGACTTTGACTACCTGGACAAGTCTTGCAGCACTTTCCCGTCGATTTCATAGGATGTTGGCATGGGTACTGGCTAGGACACGTGATGCGTTTGCAGTCCTGGAGGCCATCAGTACAAGTGCAAAGGATGCATTCCAGGACCTTCCCCAAAACTGGGTGCCATATGTCTCCATGAGAGTACGTCTTGCCATTGTATAAACACGCTGAGAGAAATGGAAAACATCTGAGTGTTGTGCTGCATATGGAAACGATCGTAAAGTTGTGAGGAACATGTCCATAAAATCAAATACCTATAAAGGATCTTTCTGCTTTGACAACGTCTCACCTCTTTGGTGTTTCCTCTGCAACAAAATCTTAACAGTGGTCTCTGAAGCCCCTTTGAGGTTAAGTTTACTGAGACTCAGGCCTCTGAGAGAAGTCCTGACCCTGGATGGGGTGGCATGGTCAGGCTGCGCCCTGCTCTGCTCTCCAGAACACTGGTCGACTGAATGCCTCTTTTTTAAACACAGATATAATAAAAGACAATTATCTTTCATCTGTTCAGCAATTAAATATACTTAATAAGAACAAACTACCTTGATACTGTCAAATTCATTAAAAAAAAATAAAAATACATGCAACAATTTCAAATGAAAGTAACATCCAACATATGTAAGAACATACAACGCCTCTGTTAAGTTGTAGGTTTCCATCCTCAGTTGATGAGGAGCCACTGGTGCTATTATCTAAAAGAAAAAGACCAAAACCAAGTATGAGGCCATTAACATGGAAAACATGGCATTTATGTTAGAGTTGGGTTTTAATTCAATATTATCATGTATTGACTTTTAGTCGAATTATGTCATAATGATTTGATTTTTACAAAATTACAAGCACATTGTAATTAAACACTAAGAATATTTGAAAATATGTTTTTAATATGTGTTAAAATATATACATATATAGATACTGTATGATTTTTCATTACAGGGGAACCAAATTTATTAAAAAAAGATATTTTATGGGTAATTCATATAACAAAATCAGAAAATAATTATCATTAATCAGCGTTATGCTAAGAGTGAATATGCATGTTCAGTTCCTAAAAATCATCATTCCAGGTTGAGGACGTTTGACTACCTTTACACACCAAACAGCAGGTATCTGCAACTGAAACTGGTGAGGAGCAGGTGATTGGTTGGCATGTTTTCAGAGCGCAGAAGATGTCTCCATTCTGAGAATAAAAAAGCAAGAGGGACATTTTTTTAAAAAGTGATCTTGAGAGCACGGAGATGGCCTCTCAAAATCTGTACGTAATTTATGTGAATTCACATTTATATCACGTGGAATAACAGATAATAATATTCATAGAGTCTACTGAGACCTAACACTCTTGAAATCAATCCACAAAAACATAATGAGACATAATATTCATTAGGCTTTTATAAAAAGTGATTTACATTTTCTTTCCCGGTGGCGAGTGAGCTGCTGGCACGGTGCTGTCCTGCTTATGAGAAGCAATTTGGGGTTCAGCGTTTCGCTCAAGGACACTCAAACCACCAATCGCATGAATAACAAATGACCCTCTCTAGTACCTGAACCAGAGCAGCCCCAGACATCATAAGACATGTCTTGAAAAACATCAGACAAGTAATCCATTTTCAAAAGTGCAATATATGATGATCATAATCCTGCTATTTTCTGTGATATAAAGGAAGTCACAGAAAAAGCAAAGCTATGAGCATGTTACATTAAATATCAAAGCCTTAACAGAATAACAGTCCCAAAGACACAAGGGCAGGTTGAGGAAGTTACCAAGGGATCCTTGGAAGAAATGTAGCGGGAGAAACATGATTTGTGACCATTTCAACCACTTGCGGCAGGAAGGAATCATTTAGTCAAGTTTAGTGTTGTTAGTTGTCTAATCAGAGGCGTAGAAAGATCTGTGTACGAACACCACTCAACAGCTCATGAAATTTACTTCTCACATCTTTAAAAGACAAATCCAAATTGTAGCTCTCATTTCCACTTTCTTCTCCGATATCTGCTTTTTGTTTTCTAAATTAAAGCTTTCATCCATTCTCAAGTGTCCATCGCAACCAAGCCAAGCCGACAGACACAGCAAAGACCACCAGTGATAAAATACATTAACGATATAGCTCCAATTTCACTGCATAGCAAGAGTTAAGTTATTGGGCAGAGATACTTTTCACAATATGCAGTAACATTACATTAGTTACTAGCAATGGCATCTCAAAATTGCAATACATACACAAAATTTATTAAAAAAAAAAATATTAAGAAAACCTTCCAGTGCACAAAAAATAAGAAATTAGGCCACAGTATCTCATAGATTTTTTGAAGGAGGGTCCTTTAGATGGTGCTTGAGAGCTTTAATGTCCTAAATAATTGTATTGTGTACAGTAAAGTATCATGTACATCTAGTTATTACAGTACATGCTGAATTTCCATGGATTTTTATACTCCATTTAATCTGTGCTGGTAGTGCTTAAACACATTTAAGTGGAAAAAGAGGATTATGAGAATTTCATAAATATTCAGTATCAAGTATTTCAAGATTGAGATACATCTTCAAACTCTGCTGCATTTTTCTGTTAAATTCTGCTTCCTTATTTTCCATTTATTTGTTTTTTATTTTTATTTGTATCATCTATAAATCACATGGTAACATTATTCTAAAAAGAGTTATATAAACAGACATCATTTCAATACATATTGGCTGACAACTTAAGTTGTTATAAGAGAATTATAAACCAGGCTTTGATATTATTTCACCAAATCAAATAAACAGAAGAAGCAGCAAATTAGATGCAACTTACAGAACATGTGCACATAGCACACTGATTGCTTTGCTTGGATGGGAAGAGGTCATGCTTAGTGAAGGTCTCCCCCGGCTGATAAATACTTCCATTATATCTGCAGGATTTCACAGAAGCTCTCAGCCCTGCGGGGACCTTGGGCTCATCTGAGGAGGGCACAACATAACAGGAAAAGAAGCTTTAAAGTCACTGACAGGAATTGTTCTCTCAGACAGAGCTGATGAGGTGTTGAGAGGACAGTCTACCTGTGCATCTCGGGCAACACTGCTGAGGCTCAGCTACTGGGTTCTCACACGGCAGAGAGGGACACTTGATTGTGTTACATTTCACATGGCCTGTCTAAGAGAGAGAGCAATAGTTAGAAGTTTACAAGCTAACCTTTAAATCCCAACCACAAAGTCAGCAAGTGTTCTGCAAGCACTATGGGGCAATTTTTAAGTGCAATGTTCCTTTAAATGCATTTATTTTTCTGGTGTGATCCAGTTTGTTATAAATGTACCTCTGTGCAGACACAGCGCATGCAGAACATAAATCCGAAAGGCTCCAGATAGGGATGCCAGCTGTCTCCCGGGCTGTAAGTCTTGTCTTTGAAAGTACACACCACCCCGGACCCTGGGTGTCAAAAAATGGGAAGGATGAGCTATTGAGAAACGCATATGGCGCAGATAAACTGCACGGCAAAAAAACAGACTTTTATAATATGAGAAGTAATGTTAGAGAAACTTGTCTAAGCGACAGTCAGCTCCATGAAATGCAGACTAAAGGAAAACAAGGGAAACAGCAAATGCTACTGATCCCACTCCAGCCCATATAAAGACAAGTAAGAAGTCATGATTTAACTTCTGGTGGCTTTTGTGACACTATGAAGCAAATATGCTTCACTACAAAACACTTAAGTTATGTTAAGAGCTATAAAAGATGTTAATCTTAAGTCCATTTTTTTGCTATGTCCCGAGAAAACTTTCCTTATCTGTTTAAACATTCTCATGCTTTTCCTTATTTCAAGCCCCACACGTCTGATCAGGACAGAATAAGCATCAGCAGGGTCTCTGTCTTACCTTTCCGGGGTTTTAGCTCTGCATCTGCAAACCAAATGATGAAAAAGAACAAAAACGTGGACTTCATTTTTTTTACATGTGCGTGACTGAGTCCTCAACGCGCAATAAATATGTTTCTGCAGGACAGAAACTGCAGGACAGTGTGAAACAAGGATAAAAAAAAAAAAAAAAAAAAAAAAAAATCCAACTTTTTTTCTCTGTTAATCGATGGCGCCTCCTACAGGAAATGAAACGTCATGTTTCATGTTATCTTAAAACTAGAGGGATGAAATGGACTGACTAAATAATAAACACTCATTACCCCCAACAAAGTTTAATGGTTTCCTCGTGAGATAAGCTCAGTTTCACATATGTAAGAACACAAACATCTATGGTTGATGTACTGTATGTAAAGTATGTAGATAAACAGGGATTTTATTATGCTGTTATCCTGTTATATCAAGCAATAGTGAAGTTATTGCTGAATAATGCTGATTCAACCCTAAGGTCATTTTAAAAGCTGTATTTTGTCATGTTTTTATTGTATTGGATTAAAGTATATTGAAAGTGATTCTTCTTAGCTCATGTTTTTTGCCTGTTGTACATCTTTAACTTTCTTTTTTGCTTATGCTGAGCTAAAATGTAAAATGGGAGCTATGCAGAAAATAAAGACAACAAACAAACACTTAATACTGTTCTCCATTTATTAATACACATTGGGGATAAAACAGTGCAACCATGTTAAAAAAAAGACATCAAGATGCCAAGAAACCCTTGCTTGAAAACATGACAAACAAAAGACTTGGAATAAAACTTAGTGATCCATTTCCCGACATGGAGTCTGGTACTTCCGCCCCCCCCCCCCCCTCCCCTCCTATGATGCCTATTGTGAGCCATCATGTGGCTTGTTGACAAAACATTATCTCGGAGTAACAGATTAATTCACAGTCAGTGCAGATGTACAGAAACAAAGAACAAGAAATCTCTGACTTAATCACAGATTCTTAAAATTCAAACGATTCTAAAAAGCCGTTCTCCCTGAGGTGGAAGAAACGGCATTATCCTGACTTTGACAAAGTTTCGAAACAGGCTGAGACTAGCAGGAAAAAAACAACTCATTACACCACATCAAAAGATGGTCAATAGACGGCATTCCTGTTTCCCTTTTAAAGCTGCTCTGGCTATTAGGAACACTGTCGGTGGGACTTTTCTGTCATGCCTTGCCCCTAAAACATTGCTATCAAAACTTCATGCGGCCTGGTTAAAGCTCAAAATTGTCAATATTCTTAATGATAAAAATGTCACTTAGAACTGTGAATGCACATCTGCATCCATCACTGCCCAAAAAAATCTCTACCCCCCCCCCCCCCCCCAAAAAAAATCTCTAAAAATATATGTATGAAGATATTGGGTGTTTTTAAGTAACACCTCGACACACTGTTTTATCAAAACAAGTTTCTCACACTATATATGGTCCAATCATGTGTGAGAAGCTTGATAATCGACAGAACGTCACGGGCAAATGTTAAACAAACATATATAGTAATCCACCTCCTGGATTAGACACACCTGAGCATCCTCATTAACAAGATTTTATGATTTCAGTACAGTCTAGATCAGAGAGTGACATACGTACTAGATTCGGCGCCTGTCATATAAGTTATACTTTTAAATGTCTGAAGTACAGAATATTGCATTATAGGATGAATACGACTGTGCACGCAGACACAGTAAGGCGCCCTCACACACACACACACACCCCCCCCGCACACACACTCACACACACACAGTAGTAGACAGACAGTGGCAGACTCAAGAACTGCTGCCCTGTGCTCCCGTGTCGTCCTCTCGCTTCTGCCGTTTCTTCGCTCTGATTTCATTCATGGCTTCTTCTATGGAGCGGGTGTCTCTCTTGTTGGCCACCGGAACTGGGAGAGAAAATTACCAACATCAATGGTAAATAAACGGGGACAAGGAGAGCAGTGATGTGAATGTTGTGAGGGGCAGAGCAACATCACTGTATACTCACCACAGCCGTAAGCACTGTTGGCCTCTAGTGTATGTGCTGCATCTTTTGCAGCTGAGGTGCCAATCAGGTGACTGTACTTGTCTCTATAATTGGAGTTGGGACATGCTTCTGACTTCTTTGTCTGACTGGATGCTGCTTCTTCCAACGCAGCCTGTTCCTAGAGTGATGAGAACAGAAAAAGTCAGAGATTTTTAAAAAGCCACACCTTATACTCTTATACTGTTAGATACAATTAAGCTGCTATGTGAAAAGCATTCTAGGAGTTACTTGGCGATACAAAATGTTAAATTATGTTTAGATACACCTGTTTCTTCTCAACCTGCTTCAACTCCGGTAAATAAATTCAAGTATTTTTAAACGTCCCTCCTGAGAAGGTACTGTGACTTGTAAGCAGTCAAGTGTAAATTACACATATAAACTACATGGAAAGAGCAACACAATAATGATTTACCAGTTAAGACCTTTTCTGGTCAAAGTAATCTAAGTCAAGGCACTTGTCCAAAGAAATTATCATTTTTCTCCCTATATGGGTGTAGAGTGGATGAAAGCTCCGCAGGGAACTGCTTTCCCTTTCAGTGAGACATCAAAATCTATTTTTAACTGTTATTGATTTTTTTTAAGATGGCTAAAATGTTTCTGCTGTGATCTAACTTCAGTGTAGTTGCACCTGAAATATCTAGCAATGTTCCTTTGTCTACGTCCAGCTACTTTGTGATAGGAACATGAAAAATACACAACAAAACAGACCCAGCAATTAAAAGTACTCTGGCTATATCCGATTTCATTTTCAGACAGTATTATTACACAATGCTGCCAACTAAACACATCTCAGTTGAGCTACAAAAGAGCATCCAAGTCTTACTTTTAGTCTGCGCCGTTGTTCTGCCAGCTGGGGATCCCACTCCTCTCCTTTGCGATAGGCTTCCAGTTCCTCATCTGATGGAGCAAACTCCTGCAACAGCACAAGGTGGAAAATAGTCACATTGCCCCACAATGATTTGCTCATAAGTTAAATCAAAGCGACTGTATTTTTATATCTAATGTTGCATTAAAAATTAAGTATTCAAACCTTCTTGAAAAGCATGACGTAACGGCTCTCCTCATCCTCCCCAAAAGAAAAAGAAGTCAGACCAGCCACTTCTGCAACATCATGCCTGTATGATGGGAAGAAATGAAACGTAAATATTTATGAGCATGTGACACAGATATCTTGTGTTTCTTGCATAAATTCTTTGATATAGTAATGATGACTTACAATATACTCCTTTCGATCTTCCCCATAGGGTTATATTTTCTCTTCTGCTGTGAACTGTCTTGGATGAAATCCGACACCTCTTTCTCCATCTAAACAAATGATGAAGGAAGCCACAGTGTAATTTTGCATGTGATTTACACCGATACTAGTGAAGGAAGTGCCAGAACTTAAGTCAGTTCGTGGCAGATATGACACTTGTTCTCTCACCTTTTTCCTGAACTCTGCTTTCTTTCTTTTCTCATCTTCCTCCATCTTCTTGAGTCTTGCTGCTTGTTCTTAAAAAAGACAGAAGTTAAAGTTTGTTAATGTTGCATAGTATTTCAAGTTTCCATTGTAAACACATATCATGTAGTCTTACAGCTACAACTGATCGACGTGTATTTTTAAATACCAAAGAAAAAATGAAGCTCATCAAGAGACAGACTTCCAGTAATCCCCAAACCACATTTCCAGATCATTCTGGGCTATTATTTGTAGCATGTGTCCAAGAGCAAACAGCCTCTGATGTTTTATTACTAGGAATACTCATAACAGTTAATGAAATGGATGCGGTCACTTTTTTTTTTATCAAAGCCGTCTTGTGGTTATTTCTTCACAACAGCTGAAAAGTGGATGAAGTTGTTTATTTGTAGCAATACTCTAGTCAGCATCACCAAAGTCTTAACAATTTTGAAAATTTCAGAGTAGCAACTGAAAAGTATAACTTTAGATCTTTAAACAGAAAATAATATAGTTTAAGTACACCCAGTTTCCTATGTTTTTGGGGAGCCATATGGTAGTTATGGGCTACAACGATTAGATCAACAAAAAAATAATGAGCAACTATTTTGATAATTATTCAATCAATTTCATATTCATATTTGATGGTTCCAACTTCTCAAATGTGACGATTTACTATTTTTCCTTTTCATATAACTGTTAATAGAATAGCTGAACATTATGGACTATTAGTCAGACAAATTAAAGTAATTAGAAAAGAAATTATAAATGCCATTTTTTCACTATTTCATAGCCTAAACAATTAATCGTGAAACAATTGCTGCCCGACTGTTTTTATTAGATATAAATAGAGCCTCAGAAAAGTGGCTGCTGTTTGTAACTGTGAAAGTCTCAAAGAAAACTTTCAATACCTCATGAATGCAATTGGTGCTTAGCATCTATCAATAGTAGTTATCGCTTCAAATGAACACGGCTAGGAACTATGCACTCATTTTATTAACATAATTGACTTTTATGGTACTCTTTAATTGGCTTATATCTACTGTAACGCAATGAAATGCCCTCAGCCTGAGCAAATAGCCAAGATAATGGTTTGAGTTCAATGAGGGAAAAGGAAGCCCACGCTGGTGAAGAATGGAAATCTTAAGGGCTTACAACAAATGTATATATAAAGGCAGAGCAGTGTGAATACTCAGAGAAGACTTCTTTCAACGGGCTGCAGCAAATACACCAATGCTGGGTGTTTACTAGTGATTTCAGCAGGGTTGTGTGACTGTAACAGCAGCATCATGTTATAATAGAAGCACCAGAAATGCCCCCTATTCGCCTGTCCTTTTAATATTTTAATATGTCTCATTCTAATATCATATCCATTTCGACAGTTTCAAACTACAAAATGAGTCGTTATTAGGGTCAATACTTTATGTACCTCGAGCCTTTCGTCGGCTTTCTTGGTCGCCGACTGTCGGAGGCTTCTCCATCGAGTTTAAGATTGAACCTAGCAGGTCCGCCATCTTGAAATGATAGAGCAGAGAGGACTGTTGTTGTTGTTAGCTGCCGCTGTGCGAGCAACGCATGCGCAAATGACTACTAGAGTCTTCTTCTCTTGTGTGAAAAAAACGGCGTGTAAAATATATACTGCCACCCTCTGTACACGAAAGTGGTATTATATCTTTTTTTTTTTTTGGTTAGTAAGTCATTTCAACAAATAACATATTATAGTTATGGTTATATATCAAGTCTCTATTTTATTTTTATTTTTGCTATTTATCTTCTATATTTGAGTTAGTATATTTAGTTATTGTATAGGCTATAATTTAGCAAGTTTCAAGTACATTCTGAAGTATATTAATCAGAGAAAAAAATATTCAGACCTCTGAGATTAATGTCAAATCTAAAAAAATGTTTCTTGCATTTGGCCATAATCTGGAATAAATCAACAGATAAAAGGTGCAACTTCCCACCTACAATCCATGTTTTCTGCTTTACTAAAATATATAAACTGTAAAAAAAAAAAAAAAAAAAAAAAAAAAAGCAGCTAATCATGTTGCTCACTATGTTGCCTGAAACTTTGTATGACTGATCCTGTATCTCACATTTAATAAAGATTCATAATTAAGCCTTTGTGAACAGTCAGTTGTACTTTGTGAATGCAGTATTGCCAATAAAAGCATGGAAATAAAAGTATTGATGTTTGGTTTGTTGCTGTTTTTAGTTAGACTATTCATCACTATAAGCTTTAATTATATTGTCTCAAATATAATGCAAAGTAATGCTTTAACCTAACATGAAAAAACATAGAAAATGCAGACAAGACTTCTATGTGCAGGCCTTCATCCACTTGGCTTGAACTTAGAGAAATAACAGCATGGAAAGCAGTCAGAGTTCCATCAGACTGGAGACAATAACGGCCAAGTGACTGACCCAGATAGCTGTGATGGAGTAGAGCTTTTGTGAATGAAGTGTTATGTCTCTTGTCTGTGTTTATGTTATCACACCATTCTTTTTTTTTTTTTTTTTTTGGTTAGGAAGTCATTTCAACAAATAACATATTATAGTTATGGTTATATATCAAGTCTCTATTTTATTTTTATTTTTGCTATTTATCTTCAATATTTGAGTTAGTATATTTAGTTATTGTATAGGCTATAATTTAGCTTTTCAAGTCCATTCTGAAGTATAGTAATCAGGGAAAAAAATATTCAGACCTCTGAGATTAATGTCAAATCTAAAAAAATGTTTCTTGCATTTGGCCATAATCTGGAATAAATCAACAGATAAAAGGTGCAACTTCCCACCTACAATCCATGTTTTCTGCTTTACTAAAATATATAAACTGTAAAAAACAAACAAACAAACAAACAAACAAAAAAAAACACTTCCCTGACAAATTTCAAATGAAAGTTATTGCTTTAACACAGGCCTTTCAGTGTTGACAGTGGAGAGACATATTAGACTTTCAATTCTTCACAGTACAAATCTCAGAGGGCCTGTGTAATATTTGAAAAAAATCCATGCTCACAAATCATGTAATGTGACTCCATATGCAAACCACAGTCATGTTTATCACCCTGACAAGTTTATTGTATTAAAGAGTACCATGGGAACAAGAGAGGCTAAAGATTTTACCCGCATTTATTTATTTTGGTGAGCTCCTGGGACAGAGTAATTGCTTGCAGCTCTTAAGGAAACACTTTACTGTAAATTGTCATTCATCACTTTCTGTAAGCAAAGAAGTGTTTATATAAAGGAATTTAAAATTTGGGGTCTCAGATAATGGAAACTGTTTCCTGCATTATTGCAGATTAGTGTACGTTTAGCATAAAACTATGAAATAATTATCATCAAGAAAAAAAATGTTTTCTCCTTATCCATACCGATGACATTTTTACAATTTCTAAAAAGAAAACTAACAATATTCCACCAGTCATAAATTTGTAGGAGACACATGTTGCTGCTCGAAAGAGATATTTAGCTTTTTAAATTTGGCATTGTGTTAACTCCCTCGGGCTTTATCCTTAGTTATTCTCTGATTTTATCCAGACCAATGATGGTAAAAAGGGAGGGTTGGAAAAACATTCGGTGGAATGATTAATCACAGATTGGCTAACGGATTGTTCCTCTAAGGCAGTTTGATCTGCAGGTGTGTGTGTGTGTGTAAGAGAGAGAGAGAGAGAGAGAAACAGAATAAACAAGCAAACAAACATCTTTACATAATCACTAGGGGGCATGCTATACAAGTACATGTCTGCGTGTCCATGCCTTGTTTTGTTATTGTTTTGTTAACAATTCCCCCTGCGTCACTGGAGCAGCGTGTTTTGTGCAGTTTGATTGTAGTTTCACAGCATCAGCAATAACACATGAACTACTGCCATATTCAGATGTGGGCAGAGCAGTGGACGAACAGAGGGCAGCCCTGAAAACACAGCAGGGCAGGCAGAATTGTACTGTGTCTAAAACAAACAGATTAGTTAGTACTACACCTGTAATTTTAAACTTTTAGAGAGCTTGTTCTTTTCAGCGAGTCCCTTGTGGTCCATTATTACCCCTCTGTCCAGCCATAGGGGCGTATGTAAGTACAATATTACAGTACTGTCCCTTTCTCATTTAGATTTTTGTGTTGGTCAACAGTACAGAGTATTTATCTTTAAATCAGAGGGGCCTGTTGAATAATACAGTCCCTTTTTTGTACAAAAATGAAAGAAAATGACTGAATGGTTCTTTGTAAAACACCTAAAAGCAATCTCAAATTCTCAAGAAGCTACAGCTGTTTACTAAGCTGAGTAAGCTGATAGTCCTGACCTTCAGCCCTCAGACTCCCATCATTCAGCGATACTTTGTTATTGTGATTTGCACAGAGCACGACGGACTCCTCCCCCGTGGTTGAAATGCTGTATAAATGCAGCATCAGCCTGTCAACAGCAGTGTCTGAAAGCTTATTGGTACCCAGACATGAAGGGACTGAGCTTGGTTCTCCTTGCGCTTCTCCTGATGTTTGCAGTCGGGGAGGGTAAGCAATGGATCCACCCATTTTCTTACTGTGTGAGATGAAATCAAGCAAATCATGATATGGCAGATGCTCAAACGACACTGTGCTCATACTTGGTGTGTTTGTGTGGCTCTGGGGAGAAGAAAAACTAATTTGTAATTTGAATTGTATTTATTGTAATTACAGTTTGTGAAAGGTCAAATTAAGTCAAAATTAAGTGAGGATATGGGAACATATTTGTGATTCTTTTATAATTATCTACAGGCAATGATCCAGAAACGCAGTACTGGACATGCGGGTATAGAGGACTCTGCAGACGCATCTGCCATGCTCAGGAGTACATTGTTGGTCATCATGGTTGCCCTCGAAGATACAGGTAAGCCTGTAAAGATCATAAAGTAGAACTATGCATAACTGTAATATTGGTAGCTTTAAAACAACTCAATGCAATGTGTGCTTCAGGAGAAAAAAGAAAGTCGAGAGAAATTATTGCTTGTACTGAACTGTGCTCATTTTCAGGTGCTGTGCAGTGCGGTCTTAGCACCTGCCAAACATCTGCTGATGCCTGCAAGATGTTACAGCACGAGGGCTGACGTCTTCAGTGCAGGGAGCTGGGATCCTGAGGCTGCATTCTTCTGGATAAACCAATTTGAGAGCTTTGTTCTCAATCAACCCTTCTTGGACTTGTAACATGCAGTGGAGTCTGACAATGAGCACTTTTGCAGTGGACTTCATCTAGTTAGACTCAGCTCATTTACAGCTATTAGGTGTGCAGCTAATCATGTTGCTCACTCTGTTGCCTGAAACTTTGTATGACTGATCCTGTATCTCACATTTAATAAAGATTCATAATTAAGCCTTTGTGAACAGTCAGTTGTACTTTGTGAATGCAGTATTACCAATAAAAGCATGGAAATAAAAGTATTGATGTTTGGTTTGTTGCTGTTTTTAGTTAGACTATTCATCACTATAAGCTTTAATTATATTGTCTCAAATATAATGCAAAGTAATGCTTTAACCTAACATGAAAAAACATAGAAAATACAGACAAGACTTCCATGCGCAGGCCTTCATCTACTTGGCTTGAACTTAGAGAAATAACAGCATGGAAAGCAGTCAGAGTTCCATCAGACTGGAGACAATAACGGCCAAGTGACTGACCCAGATAGCTGTGATGGAATAGAGCTTTTGTGAATGAAGTGTTATGTCTCTTGTCTGTGTTTATGTTATCACACCATTCTGTCTGTCTGGACAACATTGTCTGGAACAGACAGACGTCACAATCCACCAGTCACGATTGCAAAGCAAATTCATTGTCATTTGGTCTGCCTATCTGTGATAGCAAGGTCAAATGTCTTTGCTAGTGAACTCTGGCTTGGTTTTTAGGAGGCAACATGACTGTCAGCTGAAAACAAATTCACTCACCTCAGTTTGAGGTGACACCATTAGTGGACAACAAAATGTCTATCATAATAAATTCATATAAATAAAAACACACATCTGGTAATAAACCAAACAAATGATTCTAATAGTTTGTCATCTATTTGGTTAGTGACTGTTGTATCAGAGTTATTAGAGTGAGGATCTGAAGATGGTTGATGGCTGGCCCGGGCCAGTAGGTGTTAACAGCATGGATGCTATTTGTAAACACGAGCCGCTGTATTGTGCCCCGCATTGTCATCTGGGTTGAATCTTTGTACTATTCAGGCAGAGCAGCGTGACCGAACTACAAAGGGGTAGACCCCCACAAACCTGTTTACATGAGGCTGTCTGTCTTCACAAAGCTGACAGCAACAGCTTAAAACAGTATAATAGTGTAACAGCATACACCTGCACCACTGCAGAGACATCAGGGTTTGAAGATGCTACAGGTTCTTTTTATAAGTTGAAGAACTATTTAACACAATAAATAAAAATAATTCTCTAACATTTCAGACACAGTAAGAGGCTAAGTAATATACTTTATGGCCTGGTTAGGAATGCTTGAAAGACTTAATGTAAAAATATAATGCTGACTTTGATTAGAAATAATTCAATCACAGAGGTAATAACAGCTGAAGAGCCAAAACTTTAACAATGCTGTTAAGTAAACTTGAATATATTTTTGGAAAAAATGAATATTTATCTCTATGAGGCCCATGTTATTTACAGTAAGTGAACATAATAAAATGGCTTCCATGCACCTCACTAGATGGCAGTGTGTAAACAGCCTGACCAAAAAACTCCTTCGACAACTTCCAATTCCTCACCTAGGGAAAAAAAAAAAGTCTGGACCAAGACCGAGCCACTCATTCCCTGGGTCTTGACCAGTCAACCAGACTTTCCAGTTGAGGAGCATCTCTCATGATGCTGCCACCACTAGGCTTCACCATTTGGACGGTGCTATCCATGTCAGGAATAATACCTGGCTTTCATTTGAAGCAGTGCTTCACATTCAAGACAGACTTCAATTTTCGTTTAACCAAACCAGATAATATCTTTCCCTTAGTTTCCTCATTCTCAGGGTTCATTAAGTGCCATTACTGAAGCTCTAGGCAGAGAGTTATAAGCCTTTTACTTTTACAACCATAAAGGCCTGATTGATGGAGAATTGTAGAGACGGTTATCCTTTATGGAAGTTCAACTGAATGGGAATGCAGGGCCTTTTGTCACTTCACTGTATAAGGAAATCAGTTTAAAAACTGTTCCGCTAGTCTGTTCATTCATTGTCTGAGATTGTTTCGACTTCATGGTTTGGTTTATGCTCTGAGATGCATCTCTGGAATCTGTCATACATTTATAAATCATGTCCACTGAATCGATTTTGGTGGACAGTCAATTTGAAGAGAGATCTGATGCCTTTTAGGTCAATTCAGGGTATAACAGCAAAGGGTCTGAAAACATGTATATAAAATACTTATGTAAGCAAATAAAGATTGTGTGCAGACACTCATTGCAAATTAATACATTTTAAAGATCCCCTCAATCCTCCTGCTTTGCTTTTGAATAACAATTTGTTCAGTTACCTCATTAAAATCCTTAAAATGACATCTACTACTTCTGTCACTGAAAATTCCTAAATCTATGAAAATAATTACAGCATTCAGGCTAAGTTACTAACATCTTTACAGATGCTGTGACAAATACAAACACTACTTGTTGCCTGTCAGAGCAGCTACAGTATCAAATACAGGACATGTGAAAGGTAGAAAAATGTGAAAACACAGGCATGATTAATATCACAACTTAACCAATTGCATAATAGAGCTTTATAATTGGTTTACTACCAGTATTTGATATTTAATAGAGCTCATGTTTACTCTTGAAGCATAGTCCATAATGTTATGTCTGCACCTACCACCCCTCCCCCCAAAATACATATCAGTTAAATAAACTTACAAGGTGCTGCATAAGCAAATACTGAACCACTGTATCTGGAACCACTTTTAATCAATTAAAATGTTAAACACAGAGAAACATTCAGATATATTTTGTTGTTCAGAGGCATAAAAATTAAAAGCTTCCCTGACAGAGGGGGTATTTTATTCCAACAGTTTTTCCAGAAAACTGATTTCTAGTTTGTTACATGTAAAACATCAACTTTAACTGCAAAAATGTACTAAACTAGTTTAATTCCCTCAAGTCATATCAGTGCAAATTCAACATGGAGAGGTGAATTATAGCGCTGTTAAAATGTATACGCTCCTTGAGTTTATGCATTTATCGTGCTACAAAAAGATTCACATTTTTGTATAAGACATCCAGTTTAAGACATTGCACTACAGTTATAGAACAATTTGATGTAATGTTAGAAAAGTTCACACTAATGAGAGGCGGGTGCGCAAAGGTAAGTACGACCATTTTTGTCAGGGTGTGTCTCTGACAAATATTTAATCAAAATTTCATTGCTGATGCTGCTCAAATCTTACAGTAAGGTTGTAGCCACAGGTTTCGAATATATTGTACAGTATAGTAGTAGAATAGTTACCATTAAAAACTGCACTAATTCTGCTTTAAAAAAATTTAAAAATTACCTGTGATTTTAGTCAAACCCAGCACAGCTCTTTCTCTCAGCTAACCAAATACTGTTATCACTGAACCTCTTCTTGGAACAGGACTGGTCTTCAAGTAGAAATACAAAATAAGTAAATATAAATACATAAAAATGAATAAAATTTTATAAATGCATTCACTGCTTTGCAGTGCTTTAGCTGCAATGTATCTACTCATATTTACTTGCTGTTTTCTTTGCAACATGAAACCATGGACGCAAAGCTTTAACATTCAAAACACTTTCCTGAATTTCAGACTATCCTACACTTGAATATTGATTCCAATGAGATAGCAGTTTGTTTTTTTTGCTGGCTAAAAGAGCAGAATTACAATTTAAAGGGCAAATATTGCACAAAAGTGTTTTGTTCTCTATTTTAACCTGAATATGAGATCTGAGCATCATAAGTTATGAAATAGCAATGGTAACTGGTATTAAACCATACTGAAATGCGGTCATTATAACTTTTACACACTAACTTTTGTGTATTTCGATTTCATAAAAATCAAAAAAAAAAAAATCAAAAAAAAAAAAAAAAAAAAAATCACAATATCGACTGTGCACAACTTTGTGCAAAACCTCAAGGAGAGTACAAAGATCTTATACAACACCATATATAACAACATGTAAATTCACATCTCCAGCAAAAACATGCTTTAGCTTGGATACCTGGACGTACAAGTCAGGCCTTAGGTTAAAATCTGTCTTCTTTAACATTGGTGGCAAAACACTACAGCACACATTAGTTTAAACAATTTTGCTTCTCAAATAAAATGCTCATTATGCGACCAGCAAGAAGGAAAACTTTACTTAATAATGCAAAAAGCAAAATGCCCTTGGAATTACAGCAGTGGGCTGATCTAAGCCTGAGAATCCGATTGTCTTAGCTTAGGAGAAAGGTGTGATTTGGTGCCATCTGTCTGATGGGCTAACTGAGGTTGAGGCCAATTCACTTTCAATTCGAAATGTAACCTGAAGCTTCATTTTATGGGTTAATCAGTGTTCCACGACTTGTTATAAAAAGTTTGATGGAAAAAGTTTTTTTTTTTTTCTATTTTGAAGAATTTGAAAATGTCTAAAGCACGTCCAAACAAGTCAAATGACAGTGCATTGACACCAACACTCCTTTCAAACTGTTTATAAAAAAAATAAAGAGCTAATCTAACAATCCATGTGCCTGCCAGGAGAGAACAAAGCAAACACATCAGAACATTGCAATGTACATATTCATTTGTTGTTACAGAGCTGGATTAGCAATCCATTTTAGGACAAAAACTCCTGTGACTCACAAATTGGCAGCAAACATCTGAAAACAAGACAAAAAAAAAAAAAAACAACAACTGGAAAATGACAAAAGCAGTTATGAACTTAATATCGACAACAGTAAAACAAAATTTGCAAACTTATTTACATAGATCAGTTATTAAAAATAGAAACATACATCATCCATCTTTTCCATCATCTCCTATCCTAGTATGCCAAAGACTGTTACCTAAAAAAGGAAGATTTCCTGTACCAGCCACTTAGGATGAAGGGTTGTAGATGAGCAGAGCTCAGTGCACACCAATAAAGATACAATCACAAAAGAATGACTACCTGTAACTCATAACTGTTTGTGTCCTCAGTGGGTAAAAGACAAAGATGACGATGGCATATTTGTCAAATTCAAGAGCAAAAGACCCATAAAATATTTTGGCAGTGCTTCAATACAAACAGCATGGTAATATCTAAATTTGGTAAAAAGTCATATGGTTATATTTCAGTCCTTTTAGGAATAATCTATTACTAAAGTTGAGTCATGTGCTAGAAAAGTCCTTAAAATGATTGTGATGCTGTTTGAATTAATGCCTGTCCAGTACTGATGCATATGTCAGATACCATGTTAAAGAGGCTGTAGCAACTCTGTAATAGTAATAATATAGTAATAGGTCCTTTGCCACTTCAATTTTACACTCAATTATATTCTCCGTCACAACCTCAAAGAGGACATCGTAAACAGCATACGGTATAAAAGGTAGAGCTATGGCTTAACTGTCATTAAAAAAAAAGAAAAAGATCACTGCATGCTAAAGATTTAACTTGCAAAATAGTCCTCATGGTCTCTGTGCTGAATTATCTTGAGCTGTGCCAACAGTTGGTTGTCAACATAGCTCAAATGTGCCCCCTACCATTAGCATGGAGCATCAAAAAGGGCTTAAAGAACTCATGAAGTGATTTGTTGCTTCCTAAACTGTTCAAACTATCAAGGAAATTACACACATTTACTAAAGATTTCTAGAAACACTCAAAACAGCCAAAATTGTTTTCTTGAAAATTTAGACATCTGATTTTTCAACTTGGACTCGAGGTTCAGGTTTGAGTTGATGTACTAAGTTCTCTTCCAGATGGTAGTGAGCCTGCTCTGCATATTATAATAATATAATCCAATATTTGATAACTGCATCTCTAAAGATCTGGCTGTCACCAAAAAAAGACAACACCTTGAAAACATCTCAGCTGTGCACTTAAGAGGGTTAACATTCAGTATTTCGCTGGATGTTTGTTGTTTTGAGTCCACATTTGTCATCATGGATCAGTGTCTTTATCACTTATATTTAGTCACTTTTCACTTCATAGGATCATAGGTTTGTGTAATTTAGGAACTTTTCATATTCATTTCAAAGTGTTATACATGTTGGGAGCTCTGTAACAGGTTCAAGTTCATTCAGCTTTAAGGCCTATTTTGCAAAATTATGACAAAACAAACTATATATTAGGGTTGGGAGATGGGGCAAAAACCTCAGCTATTAGTCAGACAATGAATTTAAGGCTAGTGGACTTTATTTGGCCAATTTAAAAATCCCCCAAAATATGTGCATTTATATATCTGCCTTTACAGGATTCGTGGCTGCAGATATTTAACCTCCAAGGGGACAAATTCTTCCATTAGTAACCCGCAATATTTACGGCGCAGGTTATCTCCACAGCATAGAATAAAACCACATGCACTCCAGTGTGGCTTATCAAGACACATCATGTCTGTATATGATCTGTTTGTGATCCAGTGGTGTACTGCAGTTCCGCAGATGTGGTGGCCCACTGGAAAATTCTGCCCAATCAACCGACCCTAATATGTATGATGTATGGTGATATGGTGGCACAGAACACAGTTATAAAAGTAAAGATATATGGACAGAGATATTCAAACACGTTATGGCCGTGCATCAAACTGGGGTGTCATTAGCACTAGGACAGTCCGAGGAAATGATCAGCTGAGCACCTCTTCCACAGTCTGGCCAAACTATGATGTTTGGCTCCAGGTTATACACCAAGTCCTATCTGAGTTCACTCCATACTTTTTCCAATTACTTGTAGTCACAAAGGATTCTGATAGGTGCCTCTTCTTGACCGAGCTCATCTTTACAAAATTAATCCCACTTTTGGTCCCATTCTCCTTTACGAATTTCATCTTCAGCATCTGAAAAGCTGGAGTAACTGTTCAGGATTCAGATGACTCCTTACAGTCCGGGGCAGCTGGCTGGTTTGTATGTATGGTGGCGGTTTAAGCTACTCACATTCAATGATCTTCAAGGCAGAAGCGGTCATTTGTGAAATAAGTAGATTGGCCTCTGAAAACCTGTCATGATGGAAAATAAATGTTGAATATGGCATCAAGATAAAACGGTGAATAACATGTAAAGCATGAATTTGTTATGACAAATGAATGAATTACCTCTTATTGAACACTTGGGGGCCCCAAGGTGCTCAAAACTGGTGAAGCCCACCTCATTTGTAAGGTACGATGAAAACTGGTCAGGTTTGAGACAGATGCTGTGATAATTCCTGCTAATATTATCCTGTCAAGTGAGAGAGAAAACAAATATTTCTTAAGAGTTCAAAAAAAGTCATGGTTTGTATCACAACAGCCCTGTCATCTGAGTTTCTTACAGTCAGCTTCTTCCTCCTCACATAGGACTCCCAGGGCTGTGGCTCCAGGATGAACATGCCTCCAGGACGGAGATGTCTATAGACTCTCTTGAAGAGACGTTTGAGGCCACTGTCCCCCCAGTTCAGGTGAACCCATTTGGTAACGCTCAGGCACAAGATCACGTCGTACTCTGGCCGCTGAGTCACAAGAAGATTATCGTTCTCCAGTACATAATTGGCCTAATGGAGAGACGAAGTGCAGTTAGAAACATGGCATTAACACAACACACTCTGGGCTATGGCTGTAATAAAGTTAAGACCTTTTTTTCTGAAACATAAACACATTAGGAGGGATGTCTAAAGTTGAGAATCCAAGAATCTCATCTGAATGGTGTTCATGTAAATGTCTTAAATGTGGTTTGGGGTCTGCTGGGTAGCAGAGTGGCCCACTGATCTAGAGTTCATAGTTTCACTTTCACATCAGGCAGGTTTCAAGTCAGGAGGGGAAACCAAACAGTTTTAAAACAGTTAAGGGAGGGATTCTTTTCAGGTGCTGGACAGAGGATGCATAAACGTCCACCACACCGAAAGGCTCCCAGTAAGATTTAAAAACGCATCCTATAATTACATATTTTTGAAAAACTAAGAACATTTTGAGTGACTCTGACTCCTTCTCTTATAAAAATTAAACAAATGATCCTCTGATACATGCCGGTAGCAAGACTATGCAACATCCACAAACATGTTGAGGAGAAATACCCGCCAAATTTTACTGCTGCTGTGTGAAACCATTTGACTCACAAATGTTGCAAGATTAATATGAATGCTTAAGTGTTAAAGTGCAAAAAGAGTCATTGATAATCAATTAGTAGATTGCCCAAAAGAAAAAAACATTTTATTAAATCATCTATTTCAAGTCATTTAACAAGTTAAAATACCAAACCTTTAAAATGAGGAGATTTTCTCTTTTTTGGACCTCTGTAAATGAATCCTTGTTGTTCAGACATTGAGGCTGTAATCTGCTCTTTGGGAACTAGCGATGGCCATTTATTTTCTGACATTTTATAGATTAAAAAATTATTAATACTTGCAGCCCTAACAAAGAGGGAATGAATGCAACAGTAGAAAAATCAATGCAGCTATTTTTGGTCATTGTATATGTTATATTTATTATTATAAACTTAGCAATAAGGAGTTGAAACCACTCTCTATATTGAATCAAATATGCGTCCCTACAACTTTCCACATTCTAACGTGATGCCAGGAAAAGAATGTTAAACAAACACTAGACAACCTGACATTTCTCTATAAAATCCATCTCGCATTGTGAAGGCTGAGGGGGCTCAGGCACTCGTCTTGAGGCTTTTCATTGATTTACAGGATAAGCTCTGTGCTGCGCAGCCATTACCTTTAATGCTCATAGCAGGGGAGGAGGCCATTATCGATTTTGTTGAGAAACACTACGATTTATGCATCTAAACAATTCATGTAGCTGCCTACACAAAGCCTGTCAGGCACAAGGTCAGTGGAGTGAAGAAACTTCAATAGAAACTAGAATAAAAAACCCTTGATCAGAAAAGTTTATATTAAAAAAGAAAAGCTGTCAGAATATTTGTCAAAGTCTCAACCAAGGATGGAACGTTACAGGCCGATGCCATTTGAAATGCTTCCACGTCACAGCATCAATCTGATGGTAAGGACAAACTGGTTCCTCTTTGTTGCTTCCATCTTTCAGTTCAAACCACCACTGGCAGCTTCAGAGAATAGTGAACCTTGGGTTGGAGAAACCCACACCGAGGTGCACAACACACACAAAAACGTAAGTGTGGGCAAACAAGTGGTAATTATTCCCTCCATATTCACAGTTTGAGTCATTGACGATAACCTGAACAGAAAATGAAATTGGTGCAGAAGCTTCCTCATTACAGGATGCAACAAGATTCTGGCAAACATGATTGCTTTATAGATTATTTAATAACCTGTAGGAGGGGAAAAACCCCGGTGGTTTTTACTAATGGAGTATCTTTTGTAAGACTAGAAAACAAGAATTTAATTAAAATATATATTTAAAAAAAAAAAAAAAAAAAGGTATAGTATGAATTTGTCAAGGTTTCCATAGATTTCCTAATGGATCTCAAAATTCCTAAAGTTGTTGAAACTTTTCAACAATGCATCCAATCATCAAACTTAAAAAAAAAAATGCCTAAAAGATCCTCCTGTTTGATCCATCCACCTTTGGAAGTGTACAACTACAACTAAAGCTTACTGAGAAAAATTTGAGATCTATAACAACCTAATAAATCAATACAAACTCAATTTTAATGTCAATTTATACTTACAATTTTAGCTTTGCATGCAGCTCAAAGCTACTAGCCATTTTTCAGCACAAAGTAAATACATTATGTATATACAGATAAGCTGCATGCATGGTGCACCCTACAGGGGATAATGACACCGGCTGTGAGGTGACAGTGCTATACCCAGTTTAGAAGCAGAACATCATTATTCATCATCATGTTCCAGGGAGAGGAAGTGGATGCACTAAATTATATCAAGTCCTCCTGTGAAGTCAATCAGTCCTAAAGAGTCCTAAAGAGAGAACACGCAGCATTTCCCTTCATCTTTTTGGGTGTGTTTTAAAATGTTTGACAGTGGATAAGGGTTTCTTTACATCATGCTTTTGCCGTAGTCTTAATGAACATAAATAAACTGGCAGTGCCTATTGTGAAATAATAAATATGTCCTGACCTTCATCTAGGTTTCCGGGATGCAATTACATGGCAATCTCATACTCTCTCCACCAAATTCTCACACAGAGAATGCTGTCTTACCTTGACAAAGGACACATTTGAGGGGAACTCCCCGGGCCGCGTGCTGGATGTTTCTGTTAGTGGAGGTGCAGCGATGGGCCCCCTTGAGATCCGCAGGGACACAGGAAAAGAGCAGCTCACAGAGTGGTCAGCAGGGGGTGAATCACCATCTTCCTGCGCCATTTCCTCTGTTTTGCTGTCCAGCCTCTGGGTCCCTGCCTCATCTGTGTGACAGGAGTCATTGTCATTTACAGCCTCTGCAGGGCCACTTTCTCCTTTCACTGGTTTCCCATTTTCATCCCTGCTCTCGGCTTCATTGTGCTTCTTTTCACTGCCTGTGTGACTCGCTTTTCCGTTCCTCTCCTCGTCCTGTTCAGTGCTCTTTTTCTCCTGCGTTGCACGTCTGGCCTCTTGGGTCTGCAGCTCTGAGAGATAATGTCTGATGTTCTTACGGGCTGCATGTACCAGACCACTGTCAATGTCCAGACCCAATATGCGTGCAGGTCTTAGCATTTTGGCAATATAGAGCGTTAGGTGGCCTGAGTTGCAACCCAAATCCAGCACGTCTTTACCTTCAAACCATTCTGGACGAAGCACACGTACCCGTGGGTCTTCACTTGCTCCTGGGTTGCGGTAGCCATAATACTTGTTATAGTTCCCATACTGGAACTTCTTCTTCTGTTGGTCCTTCGCCTGGTTGTAGGTCTGCTGGTGCTGACGACCTCCTGACCCAGATTTGGGCCCACTCCTTGGTGTGTGGAAGGACTGAGAATTCCTTGGTGCCCCTGTAGTACCACAACACTTCTCTCCAGATGCTGACTTCCCTATGGGGGTGGAATGAGTCACTGGAGTCTCCATTTTGCCAGAGTTGCGCCTTCGCTTGCGTCTGCTTGTGTGCTGGTTTGGTCCCCCTGATGTGGAGAGAACTGAATCGTCCATAGACGCAGATGTCATCTCCTCCTTGCAGCTGGCTGAGTTGTCAGCTGAGTGTTCATGGGAATCCCCTGTGATACTGGAGAAACTGTCTGACTCTTTGGAGACATCTAGTGCAGAGCATGATGCAAACATACCTGGAATTGGCGTGGAGGCGCCAGTTTTAACCTCACTTTTTCCTGATTCTGAGAGGTTGATCTGTGTGGTTGAAATCCCGCCACCACCACCTCCTCCTCCTCCTCCTCCTCCTCCTCCGTGGTGTCTGTTGCGGTGTCTCTTCCTCCCACCGCTCTTGTAGGGGGACACCAGAAAGCTGCTGTCTGCTATCCCACTGTTCAGGTTCAGTGGATCTGTGATGTCTCTGGGGATGAGGATCTCCACGGGGTCTCGACTTTTTGCTGGCAGCGGGGAGGATTTGGGCGTCTCTGCATTCAGAGCCTTGTTGACCTCCTCATCCAGCAGACTGTTGAGATTCAGTGGGTCAAAAATGTTCCCACCCAAGAGGAAGTTGGTGGGCAGGACGGAGTCACTCTCGGAGTTGGCCCTTCGTCTCCTCTTGCCAAATGTTGGATGCTTGAAACTAGAATTGGATGTGTTGCGGCGCTTTGTTACTTTCGTTTGCTGCTGTTGTTTGGAATGATGAAAGCTGTTTCTGCGGTTGATGTTATTCTCATTCGCTCTGGCACTCTGTCCAGCATTCTCTGACTGGGTGAGAGTGTCAGTGGTGCTGGTGTGTTTTGGTGAGGCTGTAGTGCCCGGGACAGGACAAGCAGCTGCTAAGTCAGGGGTGGCTGCGGTACCCTCCATCATTACAGATATATTACTGTAACTTCCAGTACATTCAGAGAGCTGCAGAGATGAAGGTGAGCTGGCCTGCGGACTACCGGTTTTTACTTTATCTTCGTCAACAGACATCTTGGTTGGTTTCTGGAGCTGATGCAGACATGGAAATTTTTCTGGATCTGAAAGTCACACAAAACATGTTAAATGTAAAAATAAAAGAAAAAGAGAGAGACATTACCTCTTGAATAGTATAAATAATTTCAAGTATGTTGAACCATGTTACTTTCAATGAGGCTCCCTATATTGCTGCAATCACACACACACTCTAAATTGCCAAGTATAGTCACTCATACCAGCCTGTCTATGTTGGCAAACACTACTTCAGTACAACTCTGGGGTTCTTAAACTTAAGTCCAGGGACCTGCACCTCAAAAAATAAAGGTCAGTTTAATTTCACTTCATGCAATCACTTCACATTTGCAAAAGAGGATGTACAAGGTAACCATTTACTTTCTTATCCTGGCATACTCTTACAGTAATAACAAAAGTCTCCCTTGTACTTGCAGGGTCCCTGGGACTAAACCATTGTCAAATTGAGGATCTGACAACTGAGGCGTGCCTATGCAGGGGGGTTACTGACCTGAAAAGTTTGTGGGTCCCCGTGTTGGGACAGTTATCTAGTTAGTTAGCAAGCTAGCTCCTAGCTTGTGTCTCGCGGGCCAGAAGACTGAAACGTCGAGTACACGTTCAGCGTCACTCCGGCCAAAAAAAAAAAAAAGCGTTAACGTTCAAGTACCCACCTCGATATGCTGCTGCCTGAACCCCCCTGTGAACCGTGAGTCTCATTTATCACAGTGATACTATCTACCAGATGGCCACCTATTAGCGTACAGTCAACAGTGTAGTCACCATCAAAATAACAGTCTCACCTCCCAGCTCTCCCCGCCTCCGGCCGGACTGTCACTACCCAGCACTCTCCCGACTCGAGCTAACGTTAGCGTGGCTAGCACACAAGTGTCCGTGCATCAATACAACGGTGGCAAGGAGCACAAACACACACGTAAACACAGCTTCCGTGCTAGTCCGCCCGCTATATAGGCTCCTCTGCCCTCCAAACTAGCCCTGACGACTTCTTCAGTCAACTCCTAGTCACCCAGCGTCAGGCAGGTTGGTGAATAAATTATTCCATTTGCTGATAGAGTCGGCATGGCGGCGCATCCGGGCTCCGAGCTGTAGCCCAAGATGACTGGGGCGGAGATCTCTGACTGGAGTGGGCAGAGCGGTGAGGAGCGCTCCGTCTTTATAATGAGCCTCTGATCCTCAGCTGGTTCATTTCAGGGCTGGAAGTGTTTATTGTTGATGAACATTTATGTTGTTTTGGAAACATGTACAAACATGTTTGGAATACCAGAAGATAACTCTAAACTGAATTACTACCTATAAATTATAAATCCTTTCATTTTATTGGCTAAATACCATCTTCATAAGAGCAGATATAAACAAGTAAAAAGCCAAACTTCTTGGTTTTCTCAAAGGAGGTCAAACAGTACATTGATTCATTGATTCCTCTATTCCAAAGGTTGTAAAAACTATGAATGCCTGTTTTTTTTTTTTGCTTAAAATCTTCATATGAACTGTAACTCCCCCTAGCTCAGAGTTTGTTTTTGTTTGTTTTGTTTTGTTTTTTATTCTTCTTCTGCAAATTGTAAGATGAATGTTTTGGTATTCTGTATACGATCATTTTGTTGGACGAGGAAATTGTAACTGATTATTTTATGTCAATAAAGTAGAAGAAGAGTTTCCTTTTTGATGAATCTGTAGTTCAGTTTTTAAATGTCAGAGAGGAGTGAAAAATGGCCATCATTCTCAGAGCACATAGGAATGTCAAATAATCTGTTTTGTCTGTACAACAGTCCAAACTTACAATGTTACAGATCTCCAAGTTTGGTTAGCCATGGGCAGGTAATTAATCACCAACTATTTTTAAAATGATAAAGCATTTTGAGTAATTTTTTTAAAGAAAAAATGCTAAAATTCTCTGTTTCCAGCTTCTTAAATGTGAATACTAGCATACAAGTATAGTAATCCTAATATCTTTGAGTTTCGGACTGTTGGTTGGTTGCATCTTGGGCTTTGGGAAACTGTTATCAACATTTTAAAGACAAAAAATTGATCAATCAAGAAAATAACTGACAGAATAATGATTATTTATTACTAGATAAATTACCTATCCGATTCATCAGTTTTCAAAACTGATGATTGATTGATTATGTCAATTAATTGTATATCCATCGATTAATCGAATAATCATTTCAACCAAAGTTGACATCACATTCTAATTCTAATGTTATAGTAAGTAGGCTATATAAAGTGGTTAATATATTTCCAACATTTCATTAACACAAGTTTAAACACACAAAAAAGTAAGTTTTCACTGTAACACATTACCATTATTATCAGGGAAAATTTCTCCTGAATATTCTTATATACTATATTGTAAGACCTCCTTGTCTGCAGCTCCTTCTCACACCTTTAAAAAGAAGGCTTTTTCATCATATATACCGATTTGAAAATATTTCAGTACTTCAATTATTTAACAAACATGAAAGTTCCTATTCCACAACAATTGTCATCTCTTGTCTTTATTAATAAATGCAATGTGCAGAAATTGAACTAAGCACTAGACTTTTATATTTTAGAGTGCATTTCTAGCAGCCATAACACAATGAAATGATAGCAGCCTCTTGCAGTTTTGACATTAAGGAGACTTAATCCCAAAATGTGTCTTTTGTTTGTCTTCTCTCTGCACAGGTGGAGGAGAGATTTATGTAATATGAGGGTGTAAAATGTGAACTCAACTTCAAGCTCATGGTAAGGTTGTTAACAAAACATTGCTAGAATATAACAAACCTAACTGTTGGTGCTCTGAATTTGAAAGTCTTGGAAACTGCTATGTCAGTTTTAAACTCAGACATCTTGGTTATTTTGTTCACCACAGCCACAGCCATGGCTACAATCCACAGACCAGTTGTTGGTGCTTTGGTTTTGATGACACCATCGCAGTCAACTCCAAGGTCACAATTTTCAAGGTAAGCTTCTCCAACCCATCATTGCCTCCCTTACCAGTGTCTAGAGTAAGCCTGAAAGTGGCTCTCTGGATGTGAACCAAAGGGATATTTTGCAGAGGTGACAGGTGGTATCTTGGCTGACAGGGTTTGGTAAAGACACATGGTCAGTGCTGCTGAAACCAGATAAAGTATCTATGAATCAGAGCCTTGGTTTTACTGCACTTTGACTCACCTGTCATCTGCTGCTGCCTTGTAAAATACCATAAATGCTGTTTATGATCGTATAGTAAAACAGAATAAGATCACAAAAGAGTAGCATTGATAAGCATCACTGTTTCTGGAGTCCATGCAAACTACTTGGAGGGGAACTTGGAGGCAAGTTCCTATGACATTTCCCATTATACTGCATGAAGAGGACATGCTTTGTTTAATTAGTTTCATGCTAACAATCAGCTTTATATCAAGCTCAGTTCTATCAAGTTAAGATATCAGTATACTCAAAGTATTTCAGATAATCAATGTCTATAGAGATGCATCAAATATTCATGTGACTTTGTTCACCATTTTTTCAGTCAGTGTAGTTTAGTGTCAGATAAAGTTTTACAAGGAAGAGAACTGTTGAAGGTCTGCAAATAATCCCTGTGGTGTGAAGATTTATAGTTGCAATTTAGTTACGTCAGAATGCACACACAGCCGGGCGCAGACCAGTGTCAGCTTCAATACAGGTTAAAATTTAAACACATTGCACAACGCTGCCGTGCTTTGCACCTCGGAACATTTTCAGCTTTTTTTTTCTGCTTCATCATGGTGAAAACAATTCTGATGAGGGAATAACTAGTTAAAGTATGACATCAGGGTATCATGATGAATGCAACAAAGCCAAAAACATTTAGGGAGTAAAGCATAGTACGATGGACAAGAGTGTGCAACATTTCATTTTGATGAACTAGTTTAGTTTTGTTATAATACAATGTTTGCTTCTTAAATGGATACAGTTCAAAGTAGAATATACTGATTTGCAGAAAATATTTTGAATGAAGATTTTGAATATACTAAAGGTTTAGAGCATTTGATTCACAAAGAACACATCTGAAAAGTTTGAATGTCTTCTAAAGTCCTTCCATTTCTGCAAACATGTGACCCACACACTCCAATTCAAAATATAAAATTGCATGGCTTTTACCTAGTTTTCCAAAGCAGTAGCATGTACAGCAGTGTTTCCTGTATTTCTCAAAGTGGAGCTTAGCACAAGGAAAGAGATCATGGAGGGACATTAGCCTAATCCTTGTTCTTGTGTCCATACAGCATTCCATCCTTAGCAGGTGTGTAAAATCCCTGCTGTCCTGAGCATGCTGCATACAGCTTGAACAATTTAGCTAAAACACAAAAGCTTAGATTCAAAATGACCTGTTAGTGCCATGCCTGTCACAGTTTTGCACTTGCAAAATGTGTAAAAAAAATATATATTTTGTATAAAAAGATTTTTTTTGAGATTTTCTGTTTGAAGTTTTGAAGTTTTACTCAATGTTCCTCAGTCAGTGACTAGTGCTGTCACAGCCACACAGTAATTATGTAAAGATATAATGTTGAAGGTGCTCAGGACCAGGAGGGAGTCTGGATTTACTGGAGAGTTTAGCTGTCCTTCAAATCACCACTAGAGGGAGACAGAATGTGAGCTGTAAAACAGTTTGTTGTACAAAAAAGAAACATCCCCCCAACCTCTTCCTATGTGTAATGTATTATAGTGGTAATAATGATTTCATCGTTGTATTGCTGCAAATTTGAACTTGAAATGCAGTTCAGATGGCCCAATAAGTTGATTTATTTCTGAATAGAAGAGATAAAGGAGTATTTTTTGGTGCTCTGGCTTTCCCCAAATTATCAGTGTTAGCTCAGAGACATTTAATGAAATTTGAAAATAGCTTTACTAGAAACATTCTGGAAAATCCAAAGTTATTTTGTAGCTTCTGCTTGATATTCTTGCTATTTTAACAGCAATCATATTTATTCCCAAACAATAATGTATATAATAATAAATACTCTAGCAGCTTTAACTCCATCTTTTGCTGACAAAAAATCCTGGCCAGCTGCAGATTTCTATTAAAAAAAACAACACCATGAAAACCCAGTGTGTATATTTACTTAAATGTGAGATTATGCAGATTTAACATCATAACATTTTACTGATTTAGCCACCTGCTGGCATTTAAGCTTAGGAATATAATTAAATAAAAAAGAGCCATCATATGACCTCTTACTTAATACTGCTGACATCTCTAAACACTGGATGAACTGCAGCCACACACATAAGAAACATACATAAGAAATACATGTTTCAAATATTTAGTTTTCACCTATAATGTACTAAAAAGAGTTTCGAGTCAGTTAGTCTTTGAAGCTAATATGGCACATGCAAAATGAAGTTTCTTAAATAAGTGATGAACGTGAACTCTTAAATATGGATAAGAAAAACTGTGCATTTTTTATGCAACTGTAGATAGCACTTTTTTTCAAATGGGATCCTCACACTTGATATTCTCTGCCTTTGAGCTGACAGCGTGCTCCTAATTGGGTTTCAAATCAGCGCCACAGACTCTGTTGGGTAAATGAGTCACCCCCTCTCTAATCTCTATAGAGGAAGAAAATAGGAGCGAGGGTACCTGTTCCCCCGCCTCTGTCCCTCTCTTTTCTCATGTTAATGGGGGTGCGGTCCTCGATCCCGGGCACCATCTGCCCTTCCTCAGGGTTTGGGCCCCAAGCACTCCAGACGTGCCCCATTGTTTGTGTGTGTCCAAGCAGAAAGTGGTGAGTACACATGGTTCTTGTGGCCCAAAAGGCTCCTGCATCAAGAGCACGAGCCTGCTGTTCATTAGCCTACATGTGACAGAGGGAGGGGGCTGCTCGCGTGCCCTGTGTGCAGCAACATCAGGGCGATTTTTGTTCTGCTGGGAGTCCTGTTCAGATTTTATGTGTGATGTCATTCTAAGTAACCGTTGGCTGAGGGATGATACAACAGGTCGACATGTTCTTTCAAGTGTATTTTTCATGAGTTTATCAGCGATATCATACTTCAGATTATCTTTGAACTGATCTGTTGTGCTCTGAAAGTAAGGATGCATAATTCAAGTTTTGTAAAAAAAAAAAAATATAGTAATAATGTGTGGTGGACAGGTGGACAAACACATGAATAGCCTTTAGACAGTAATGATTCAAATATAATGTATTCAAATAAGAATGTACTACTGTCCCTGTTTTATCATCACTTTTTACTTGAATTTAACTGCACATCACAAACATAAAATGCATAAAGCTTATGAAAATTAAAAAACAGTAATAAGACAATAAGTTCTGTTTATACTCATTATCCACTAAGAAATTTTCAGAATCTACATCCTTCATACACTGAACCTAGGGTGAGTGCAGTGCCCTCCTTGAGCTAATTAGCACATTTTTGGCGACATGCATCTTTCCCACTGAGCTCAGTCAAAACTGAGTGTCTGAGATGTGATGGACGAATGAACTGAAGGATGGAGACCAAAGTATAACTGCCCTTTCTCAGTATTAATATTGTGGGTGATGATAAAATGATGGATCAAAATGTCATTTACAATCTTGGGAGGAATAATTACAAATGTGCCACGATAACCTTTTGATGGAATTAATTTGATTACAAACCAAGTTATTCTGCAGAAACCGAAAAAAAAACAAGGTATTGATAAAATCAACGTTAAATTAGATAAATCAGGTTACAAATATGCTCCCTAAGACCTGTAGAGAGCATGCTGTTGGTTAAATAAAACACAACATTTTTTGAATTTTAATAACTGAAGAGAAAGGTGTTCTGATTAGACGTCACAGTAGCCCACAAGGACATTCTTGGGTGAAAATGCCTCCTCATTAAAAATTCATGAAAATTTGTCTTGTGGACATGGGCACTCAAGGGAAAAAGATACTAGCTGCTAACCAAATATGAAATATCAGTCTGCTTTAACTCTGTATTTGACTATATGCTTTTTTGTTTTTTATTTATTTATCTGTAATTGAGCAACAAAGGTGTGTGCACAATTTCTTACCCATTTATGAGTCCTCATGTGACCTGACAAGGTAACCCACCAGTTACCCGACACAACACCGACAACAGATTATGACTCTCCATCGGGTTTGCCCTCCTCATTTTCAAAGCTACATGCTGCTGGCTGCATTGAGATTAGTTATTGAACTGTCCAAGCAAAGGGAAACAAGGCCGCTTCAGAGGCACAGCACACAATAAGCCAGCTGTCAGTGGGAGGGGCTTGTTCAGACCACTGTTGTCATGGATAGGACTTTTGTGTTGTGTTGGCCTCACAGAGCTGATAGGTGATCCTGTGTGAGGCCGCCATGCACTGATTAATATTGACACAAGGCTTTGATTGAGGACAGGCAAGTGAGCAGAGTTAAAGAGGGCAGCGGGGTATATCCAACTCAGAAATGTCAGCAAAGGTGCAGTGAATATGGATACATTGTGAATATCTATAAGGGAAGGCAGTGTGCGAAATGTGTGCAAGCAACACTGTTGCATATTGACATGGTGATAAGGTTAATAGATGTAAAGAAAACTACAGGGTAACCTAATTTAGCATAATCAAGATAAGAAAATACTGGATTTTTTTGTGACATTGCACTAAAAATAAAATATTTTTGTGCCCTACATTTTGTGTTAATGCTGCCTTTGCTGCTGACCACTGGCAGCCTTTTGATAATACTTGTATAACAACTGAATAATAACTGACCTTTATAAGCGTGCACATTAAACCCCTCTCTCTAATCCCTAGAGGCTACTCATTTGCCTCCTCACCCCTGTTTTACATTCAAAGGTGCGTCTCTGAGCGAGCATCTTCTCGGCAGCATCAGAGCTGATGTCCTTGCCGAGTGTTTGAAATTATGTGAGTTCACACTATTACACTGAATGAAAAACCTGTGTTGTTAGTCTTTACTAACAGGTTGTTACGTTGAATGATTCTAGACAATCAGTCATAAGCCTTTACTGTATGCTTACTGGCTTGTCTGACATCTTTCAACTGGATAAACAGCTCTACATAATTTAAGACCAATAAGCAATTCATAAGATGGCACAGTGGCCTTTAGGCAGGTCATTTTATGTTTGATTTACTTTTTAGTCACAAAATCTAGCTAACCGCATTGACTGTTACACGCTAAACCATTTAAAATGAATTAAAACATTAATATTTATCAGAATAGAATAGGTAGTACTGCCAATGGCTGACATAGTTTCTGTTTTAAATGTGTATTGCTAACACCAAACAGTCTGAAGTAATTTAAAATCTAAGATAATTTAAGTGTAAGATGGATTTGTATATTGTAGATTCCACTGTCATACAAATGTCATAATAAAAATCCCCAAATCCCTCTTAAGAACGGATTTACCAGACTGTGTTACAATCCAGAGGTTATAGTACTGTGTGTTAAATGGCAAAAGTTCCAGTGTAATGGTCGAAAATCTAGCCAAATGTCCAACAGCAGGATGAGGTTGGACATCAGTTTAGAAGTTGGCAACAAAAAAAAAGGAGCAGATATGAACTATAATTGTTATAATCACCATACTTACTAACTACTGTGGATAGATATATTTTTCTGGGATACTTCATCTTCTAGGTTTTGCATCACAGGCCATCATGTATTAGATATACTGGGAAACAACTCAGTTCACATTAAACACATCATACCAGCCTCACAGCCATCAGATAGAGCAGACTATGTAACTGCAAAATGTCAATAAGACCCCCCTCCACATGCATGCACACACCACCCCGTTGGGGGTAACCATGTATAACAGTGTAGGGATAAAGGAGTTGTGCTTCATGGCACAGACTAGCATTCATAATCCAAACATAGTCAGATGAAATGCTCCCTCTTAGCCTTAGCATCCTCTTTGAATAAGCAGGTTGAAACATGTAACATAGCCTACATTTAAAATCTTGGCAAAACAGCCAAGGTGTTAAGTGCACAACATTAAAACACGCTGTAATCTGTAATTACTGTGCTCAGCTGTCAGTGTTTACAGTACATTACTGTCACACATTATGTACACTCTGAAAAATGGGGAATAGACTTAATGAGCTCTTGTAAAACCGTTGGTAACCTGTCAATAGGTTACCCATAATCAGCAGGATAAAGGCCTACTAACCTCAATTAAATTCCTTTGGGGGTAATTTCTGCCATGCCAGCACACACAAAAAGTAGTTTTCCTGTTTGTGAATGTAGCTGTTGCGTGGCTGAGCGTGATCCATTATCTTTTACATGCCAACTTACCAGTGAAGGGTTTACAGAAGTTAATCTGATGTAGGAAAATGAGGAGCATTTAATACACTGTCCACACCAGCCCTGACCCTTCTGTTTTACCCACTGACATCAGAGCCCTTACACAAATACTACTGTTGGTGGAGCATTTATGCAATATATTGTCCTAATAATTTATCAATCAAAACAGCAATTAAATATAATTGCAACCTCTGTTTAAAAGGGTTGAACAAGTTGTTTCTTTTAATCTAACATTTAGTCAAAGAAGCAGGAGCACTTGCGACTTGGACGTTTTGGAAAACAGACTTATCATGACACTGTGCCTTCCTTAATTGCACTAATTCATGTCAGTATTAACTAAAAGAAAACTGCTTAGTTGTTATTAAAGTGTGTATTTGTGAGATCAGAGATTTTATTGATGCCAATAGTGGTGAAGTTTAGTTCAGTGGGATTCACCTACATACTTAATCTCTTCTCATATATCATCATTTCCTGCGAGCCTTGCATGTCTCTCTCAAGCTTCCCTCTACCTCTGCTCCCAAGGCACAGTGAGCTCTACCATAATATGATAATCTAAACCATAATTTGATATGGTTTATACAGTAGTGATTGGACGGTGCTGCGATTATTTGATTCTAGACCAAAGAACGTATCATCTCAAATTTCTTCCTTCCATTTTGCAGAATGTTACATTCCTCTTGGACTAATGAAGAAGGATCATTAGGAAGTTCTGCTACACATTAGCAGTGATGAAATTCACCAGCTATATGGCAAACAATCTTGTTCCAAACAAAAATCGTATGACATTTCTGTTGAAGGGATTTATTGCTCGCCCTGCAGAAGTGGTAAATCAATGGGATTCTCTAATAAATCAAATAGATTGAACTGGATTGCAAAGCTCCACCATCTCCTCAACAGAAAACCTGTTGAGGAACACTGCAGCACACATACAAATATACAAATAGATGCAAATATACAAAATAGATGCAAACAAGACTAAAAATATACAGCTATGCTAGCAGTTTTGTGTGGCTGCCATAGTGGTGCTTTGAGTTAAATGGATCACCATAGCATAGCGTCAGCATCCTAACATGTTCACAGTGATAATGTTAACATGCTGTTGTTTAGCAGGAATAATGTTTGCCATGTTCATAATCTTAGTTTGCATGTTAGCATGCTAAAATCTCCTATTTAACACTAAACGCAAAGTACAGCTGAGGCCGATGGGCATGTTAATAGTTTTGTATTTGCTCAAACCAAAGTATTGGACAAATTCAAGCTGGAGTGCGGGACTTTTGTCTCTACCCTCTGGCAGTGAGAGTAAAGGGGGGCGCTTGGCTTTGATTGCCTGACACAGGCATGCAGCACGCTCTCATGCGCACCCCGAATGATGGTCCACCGGCCCACCGGGATTTGTACCAAAACAGTATGCCTGATAGCCAGTACACCACTGGCCATGACCTACTGTTGTGGCTGTAAAACGGTGGATAAATTGTTTTGAGTGTCACACCACCTCCATGAAATGACTTGTTTCACTATCAGAATTTGATCTATTCGCTCCTTTAACATTTGGAAAGTCTAGAAGCGCCGTATGATTACCAGCCAAATGGCCAGCGTGGAAATGGCACCCCGACATGAGATTTAAAAACTCCATATACTGTGAAATACAGAGAAATTTATCTGGCGGTGATAGGCTTGATCAGAATTGTGTGAACTCGTTTGGCAAGGGCTTGAATGTAACGGATGTTCATTTATGTGTAAAAGTTCTGCACTGCAGGTTTAAACTGGTAATGGGTCTAGATGGAAAGCAAAGGAATCACAAAAGTTGTTAAAATTCATCATGAGTGGGACATAAATGTCAAATACCAAATGTCATGGCAATCTATCAAATAGTTGCTGAGACATTTCAATCACCATTCACACTGTGAATCATCCAGGAACCATGAATATCTAAATTTTGTGCCAATCCAGTCAGCGCATGTGGAGATTTTTCACTGGATAAGTCATTTGATCCATTCATAGGCAATCCATAGTTATTGAGACATTTCACAAAAAAAAAAAGTCAACCTGAGCTGCTGGTGGTGCTAGAGGAAAAGTCAAGGGATCACCAAAAGTCAGTTGGGTTCATCCTCTAGGGACAATAAATGTTTGTAAAAAATATCATTACAATCCATCCAACGGTTGTCGAGATATTTCAGTCTCAACCAAAGTGATGGACTGACCAACTGACCAACAGACTGACATTGCCATCCATCTGAAAAGCCCCTAATAATTGTAATTGACTAGATTAGTAATTCTCTTACTTTTCCTTTACATAATTCTCATTAAGGACGATAGATTTGAAATACTGTGGTTTTTAATTTGTTGCAATAATCTGACATGTGGTATAATAAACAGAAGTGACAAGGGTGGAACATATGCTTCAAGTTAAATGCAAGAACAAACTGTAAACTCAGATGTACATAACAAGATTACAATACTGTTTTAGGAGCCTGCCTGATTATATTACTGATTAGATTATTAGTCAGAATAGGTTGAATAGGTGAATAGATTATATGGTCATGTAGGTTGTATATATTGAAAGCAATTTTCCTGACTCTGCCCACAACACTAGTAAATTCCAGACAGGGCTTATTACAAAATGTCACCGCAGAGATGTGCTCTGCCTCTGAGGATATTTATAGGATTCATTATATAAACCTGATCACTGACAGCGGCCTATGGATACTAGTAAATCATGCTCCCCCTTACTGCAGCTGCAGGTTGTCCTGTCAGCTCCTCATCTGAGCTTTCACCACCAAGCTTTAGGAAATGATCTGCCTTGAGTATTCCTAGCTAAGTTTATAGGTTAACAGTAGCACATATTCAGCAGATCCAGTGCAAAATGGGGAACGGAGAAGATATTACATCAGTGCATGCATCAAGTTAATGTCAATATACAGCTACTGGAACTGCAACAGTTTTAGATGCAAGATGAAAGCAGAGGGGCATGCTGAGAGTAAATTAAAGATATTTACTGTCTGTGGTGCTGAAGGAGCAGGTAAATATTCAGTGTATTTCAAAAGGACACGGCAACGGCACACATGGTTGTGAAAGGACGCATACTGGCTGTGGTAGAGAGTCTGTGACCTTTTTAATCATTGTTGCCATCCCAGTTTGATTCTTTTAGAGTATAAAGCGCTTGCTCTTCTCACGGAGCAGACAAAGCATGTTAATCCAGCTGAAATGTATAATCCTTTGTTCATTTCACCTGTTAAATCTACTTGAATCTACAAAATGAAGGCTAAAAGAAAGGTTAAAGAAGCATCATTTTGAGCCTACGTCAATGCAGCCACATAAGGAAGTGGTTTTATGAGTGTGTGTGTGTGTGTGTGTTATTTCTTTGTTGGGTGGTGTCTCCAGATTCTGCTGAAGGCCCCATAAGTATTAGGGCCGACCCTGTTGATTGGCTGAATGAGACTGACATAAAGTCTGCAAGACAGCAATAAATGGGTTACAGTTAGTGAAGTAACAGCTGTGGAAGAAAACTCATTATACCATGACATTCTCTCTTTAGTGGATGGCATAAACGCATGGGTCAAAAGCACAAAGCATGGTGGTTGCTTTGGTCCAAGGAACAAAAACCTTTGAATAATATTTGAGAATACAAAAGACATGAATTGATCCGTCCTGGTTCCTGTTGTGGTTAGTACTGTCACTTCACAGGGGTGAGTTAATCTCTCTCTGTGTCTGCCCGTGTTTCTCTTGAACACAAAGACCAGTGGGTTTGGTTAATGGTGACTCTGAAATTGCTTTATGTTTGAGATTGTGTTTTTTTGTCTATGTGTCAGACATGTGATGGAGAGCTGACCTTTCTGGGGTATTTCCTCTCCATCAAGCAAATATTTGCCGGGGCGGCTCCTCTGTGACCCTGACTATTACAGTCACTACTACGGTCACATGTCCAGAAAGTCGTTAGTATGGAAAATTAATGACTTAGTGGTTACAGTTGTCTGAAACTCATGAGAGGATTGAACTGAGAAAAACATAACAAATAATGACCAGAAAACAATAGTGATGTCCTAAAATGCTAACATGTAAGAGGCCAGTATTATCCAAATATTGGTTTTTTTGTCATGTTATATAGGCTTTGTCATGCCAGTTGTATTGTCTCAGATCCAGAGGTATTTTGACACTTTGCTGTGTTAAGTGTGCCTCATTGCCTCAGTGTAAATGTACAGTGATCCTTAGTGTCTGCTGTCAGGAGTCAGAGCAAACCCTTGTCACCACTTTAAAATGTTTGCATGGCCCTGCTGAACTAAATTCACATTTGCATTTCTCTTTCTTATCCATGCTGGCAGAGCTTAGTCGGGTCTGTCTATTGAAACATTTGCCTTCCTGCAAAACTGAGGAAAACTCTTGAGAAAGATGTGCATTAGAATATTCCAGATTTTTAATATATTTAAAATCCCCAAGACTTAGGAAAGTAAGAACCATCTCACACATTTGTTACCTAAAAAAAATGCAAATCTCCCACTTTTATCAAAATGTATTTTATTTTATTTGCTTAGTGGCTCAGAAAATGTATTTAAGAAATCACAAGGATGTAAATGATTTCGAGGGGCATTGTCTTCCAGTAATCGTCAGGTTCTCCATTTGAGTGAACACTGTCACTGAACAGCCATATTACTCTCCGACGAGGAATCGACATTACAGGGGTTGTCAGGACAACCAGCCATGATTCACAGAGCCTCAGATAGGCCTCCACCTTGGGCTAGAAGCACTAGCCATGAGACTGAGCAGATGCTGTGCCAGTCAGCCAATCGCAGGTGAGATAGAGGAAAAAGATGACATCATAGGCAAATTAGGGCAAACGCAGTGAATATTTTGGTTGTCGTCTCCGCTTGCGTACAAACCCGGAGTCATTTTTGTACTCTGAAAAAAGAAATCTGTAGCTGTTTGGCAGAACAGCTACAGAAAAACTCCTGTTATGAAAGCTGGAGAGTCCATACAAATCTGTCAATTAGATATTCTGTCAGACAGTTAACTTACACCACTTGGCATCAGCAGACAAATCTTGAAGGTATTTGGGTAAAAATGCAGCACAATTATCTATTTATTGTCTGTAATTGAACAGCATCACTTCAATGGTTTTGCCAAAAATGTTCAATGGTGCACATAACATTGCAATATGTAATAGATTATCTTATAGCAATAAGGAATCTTCTTTGAAATCAATATTTCACCAGTTACGGGCAAAAAAGAAAACTTTACACTTATAACCAGAATTGGCAGATGCTTATTGTATCTATTTATTTTGGAGAATAAGATCATTTTTAAACAAAGCATCCACCTTTCTACACAAAATAAAAGTGGACTATTCCATGTACCATAGATAAATGTGAAAGTTTGGGTGGTGTTTGTGATAAATTTGAGTAAAATCCAGGGATCTCATTTCAGCTTGTGATTAGTTGTGTACTACTTCTTGTAGTCAGAATTATCAATAATAATAATAATGGATGGGGAAATAGCTAGATATAGCAAATTATTATGTTATACTATACTTTTACTATGAATACTTGCCTATAAAGTGTATGCTTTCATGTGGTCTACACATTTTGAAACTATAACTGTAACTGTAACAAAGCATAGAGGCTATGTCATTTCAAATGTATACATTTTGTTAAATTTACAATTGTTGTGTCAAGTTTTACCAGCTTCTGTGTGACATTAAGAGGTTAGCACACAAACCGCAGCCTTACAAGTTTGCAAAAGAAAAGAATTTCTGTTGGATATAAGATCCCTTCCTCCTGGGCTTCTCACCCAGCAGGTTTGGTCTGTCAAACAGAAAACCAACTCTGTCTGTCCGTTGGCTGCCTCCTCCCCCAGACCTGCTGCCTGCATTAATATTCAGCCTCTCAGCCAATGGGCAAAGCAGGGTGGATGACATCATGGGCTAGGGAACAGTGAACAGCCAGTGAAGCATCCAGCCTGCCGAACAAGCTTGCTTTTAGGGTCAGGAACTGGTCCGACAAGAGAATGGCAATCCTGCCTTTAAACTGTCATTAGGACCGTACGGTTGACGATGAATCTACCAGAGCTCCAGGCCCAAAGGCGAAACACTGAGCAAGAGAATGTGAAGACATATTTCAGGTAATTCCCTCTCTGTGTATGCAATAGGGGATGTGGAGGGGGGAAGGCAGAGGAGGGAGGAGAGGAGAGGAGGAGGAGGAGGGGGAGGCTGTGTATGTAGGGGTGCTTTGTAGCCTTTTTTTCTCTTCTTCCACTCTGTATTCTGCCCTGCTAAGGAGGCAGCTGTTTTATCAGCAGTCTGAGCGTGAGAGCGAGGTGGAAATGGATGCCTGCATCAGATGGTGTGGACATGTTTAGTATGATCATATACACCCCCTCTGCATCCCATCATGTCTTTATGCACTCCCTTGTGTCTCCCAAATAGCATCTTTATTGATGGGGAGGTGTTAGAATCAATGGTGGCATTTGTACGGGCCTTATGTGTGTGTTTTTGTGTGTGTGTGTGTATGTGTGTGTGTGCGTATGTGTGTGTGTGTGTGTGTTAGTTCTGGAGAAATGCAGCAGCTGCAGTGGCAACACTGGAACATAAAAAGGACCAATGCTATTTTGGGTCTGTAGTCCCGAGGCTGACGGATGGATCTGAGCTGTATATGCTATGGATGGGGGGGGGCGGGGGGTTGATGGATGGTTAATATGCTGCTGGATGCTCTTTTGTTATCTCTGCACTGCCTTACTTATGGCCTTTTAAGGGAGGGTTTTATGAAGAAATGGCTTTAAATTCCATTCTTGTCTTTCAACGACCACAGACATACAGCGTAGAGATGTGCCGCTGTCTCCCGGCTTTAACATGGATGTGTATAGCAGTTTCATGGCGGCTGTAGTGACAGGGAGATATACAACATCTGGTCACCTGACTTCATTGGGGACCGGAGTGGGGGTGGGGGCCCGGTCCTGTGAAAGCTGAGCTATTCTGCCTCAGATTCTTCCACAGCCATCAGTGGAGGAGGATGGAAGGATTGGCTACAGTAGGAGCCGAATGCGTGTCTCCTCGTCACCTCTGCTCATTTAGATTGTGGTGACAGAGCCAACGTAGTGCGAGCGAGAGATTTCCTCTCCCAGGAAGCGCAGTCATCCTCCAGGTTTGTGAGAAGCAGGGCCTGATGGGAGACCTGTTGTCTGGCTGTCGCGTGAAAGAGGGATGTTAGGGAGTCAGCTCTGTGATCGAGGGAGGGAGAGATGATTGTAGAAGGAATTGGGGGATGGGATACAGAAGGTGCTACTCCCTGCGAACATTGGCCTGTTCTATTGATATAGATAGGGTACATGCTCCTCCATTCACCACTAATCTATCTGTCCAGACATCCAACACCATGAATGTACTCCTTTCTTTTTTTTCATCTAAGGATGTCTATGTCTTTTGCTACATTTTTGAATGGAAATATTTAGTGGATTAAGCATAAACTGTGCCAAACCACCAACACCAGTGAACATATTTTGTTGATTAAAGCTTGATTCTACCTGAAACTCACTGGAAATGTTGTCACTGAATTAAATAGTTTGTGATGGTACAACACAATACTCATCACACAGCTCTTGGTAGAAAGGACTCCCAACCTTGTGATCTTATGCAGTGTCACAATCAAATGACAGAGATGCTGCGATATACTGTACATTTAGAGTAGAGGCATTTGATGTTTCTACATCCTGCTGTTCAACTGATCTGTAAAACTACTGCTGGATAATTCTCCACTCTGGGTTATTAGACTCTTCGCTCCCCATACCACAAGCATTATATATTCATCACACCTTTATCTACACAGATCTGTTACAGACAAATGGACAATATTGTATTATGTTTGTCTATATGGGTCTGTGTAGGGCTGCTTACCATCAGTTGAAGATATTCAGCCTGTGTAGGCTGTTGTCTCTGTGTAGGTTACATGCACCTCATGAAAATTTTATAAGTGCAAAGAAAGAACACACGCCAATCAAAAGGCAGTAGGTAATGTGACTGGTCTCATATACTGTAGATGTACATTCTCTTTTACTAAAAGTGCACCTTCCAGCACACTGTTTATAGTGTAAACATGAATCGTGCAGGTGAGCTTATTGTGGCTTGACAAACACTTTCATGGCTGACTCTTGTGATCGACCAGCATAACCAAAACTACCATCACTTTTATTTTTATTACTCATATATTATAGTGAACAACCTGCATCAGATAGAACAACCTGGACAGATTGACGAGAGGGGAAGACAATAATTTAGTAAATCATCACTGTAAAGGGATATAAAATCCACATTTAGATCTTTTACAGTATTATTTTGAAAGTAAGTGTTATAATAAATGAGGGTACTTCTTTTCCTGCTTCACCTAAGACATGTGACATTTTGCTTTAATAATGAATGATTTTACTCTAGCATGATTTGTCAGGAAGGGATTCTTTGCAATATTAGAAACGGTATTATTGAAGAGACTCACTGGACCTTCTTATCTCTCAGCTTTGTGGATAATTTCGGTAGTAGGTGTTTGGTTTTCCTTTGTTCAATTGACTTGTACAACCAAAATGTGTATATCTAATCTGTTACCACATATAAGCATAAATTGATATGTACATTTATTTAAAATGGTCATAGACGACGCATAATAAAAGCAGCACTTCATTTGTATGACAAAACAATGTGAGACATTTATTTTCCAGTATGTTGGACTGTTTCTTACCATGTGTGTTAGTGTGCAGTTCTGGGTTTCCCCATGTTTTCCACTGGCCGGTGTAACCCAACACACACAGCCTCTCTTACCTCACCTCGGCAAACAAAAGCAGTAGACACAGAACCTCATCTTGGCCTGTAGCCTGCTAACTGTGCTGCCTGAAATATGATAGTAGGACACACAACACATACAAGTAGGCCTCCATCTGTTGAGGACTTAGTCTGTGTGAGTTATGCTGCCAGACAGCTTGTTGTTCAGTACAGTTACCGTTAAGGTCTCTTGTCAACAGTTTAGAAATGCGCAGTGGTCTCGTGCGGGGTGAGCATGTTTTAGTTACCTCATTGGGACCTTTTCTGGTATAAACACTGACCTTGTCAGGACCAGTAGTCCACATGGGGACCAAAGCCCAGTCCTAAAGAGGCAAAACATCATTTATGAGGTCCTGGTTAGGGTTAGGGTTAGGGGTTAGGGTTAGGGTTAGGGGTAGTGTGTGAATTGAGGTTAGGCATGAATTGGTTAGAATTAGGGTTTGGGTTAGGCTGTCCACAATGAATGGAAGTCAATGCAATGTCCTAACAAGGATAGCTGCGCAAACTTGGGTGTTTCTGTGTGTGTGCGTGTATGTGTGTTTGTGTGTCTGTGTGTGTGTGTGTGTGTTTGAGGGCAAAGCTGCTGTCTAGAGCAGAGCAGTCGTCTTGTGGTAGGTGTGTCAGAGCTACAGTCTGTGTGTTGTGGATTAGCATGTAGGATTGGAAGCCATCTGGCCATTTTGTCTCAGAAAGGGGAGGGGGAGTAAGTGAGAGAGATGGATGGAGAGAGACAGACAGAGAGAGAGAGAGGAAACACTCACACACTGACACATTGACACAGCTGCCTCCATAATCTCCCTACTTGATGTCTGTTGCTACTTCGTCTATGTGTGTGTTTATATCTTTCTGTACACTTATCTGTGTCTGCAAACCTCAGAGAGAGTCCTTGTTTGACTTGCACTCTTTCTAATGTATCAAACACAAATTGCAAATTTGACTGCAAGACAGTCAGAGGGGTTGCCTCAGGAGGGCTAGAGATTCCCGAAAGTAAGAGGTGCTAAAGTCTTTACAGTAAGATGATGCAATGGATGAAGACAATCCAGATGGATAGAGACTGCAGAGAATAAAAGGAGGAAATGTTGCAGAGGAAGAAGAGGTTTCAGAGGGTTTAAGAGATTACCAAGTTTCACTGGGTCAAGAGTTTGCAGAGAGTTACAGAGGGGCGTCTGAACTTGAATCTGAAGTTGAACAGGATGTAGAATCTAAAAAGTTGGGGGGCCGTCAAGTGGGAAGAGAGAGAGCGAGAATGAAAAGACTTCAGATGATCTCAAATGCAGTTCAAAAGGGGATTGTCTGTTCTTCTATGGGGAGAGTTGCTCTGATTATTACAAACTCACATTTTAGTCCTCTTTTGGTGAATTTGCGCTGTATTTCCTAAAGTGAGAACTTCACATGCTGTGTGTTCCAGCTACAGTAAAAAAAACTAAGCTGAATTGGAAAAACCCCAGGCAAAGTTTTACTGCTAAATTTAGAAAAATTGAGAAATCTGGAAAAGCTTTGGTCATGACCACATGGTTCGAGTTTTGTAAATCCAGGTGAAAGGGAAGATTATCCAGAGCAGTGTTGTCACACGCTTGTTTCAGCTGCATGGAGGCGCAACTACTTAGTGTGACAAAACACTGCCTCTGTTAATACACTTGTTGACTCAAATATTGATGCCATGGTAGTGTTTTTCTATGCAAAATCATGATGCAGCTGTTTATGTATAGCAGGGGAGAGATGATCAAATTTGAATGCATGGTCAGTTGTAATAATGAGACAGCAGCAGATTATATTATATGTAGTATGATTGTAGAACAGGCCACAGAGCCATCAAAGTGGCTTTGAGTAAGGTTTTGTATATTGACACATTGGACACACATTATTTTTTCCCCATATATGAAGGATTCTACATGTCACATAATCTCAAAACAGTATATTTACTGACCTTACATACATGAAAACTACATTGCTGAAAAAATACTATAGGAAATGCCAGTATGTGCATATCTACATGCTGCTTTCACTCCCCCCATGCTCTGTTTTAACCCTTTCAACTCATTAGAGCAGGTGCACCAGCTGGCATGGCAGGAGGGAATCCACTCCCCTCTCTGCCTCCAACTGGCACTCTAACATGCCCACCGATGCCACACTAATGTAAAAAAAACACTTTGGTACCTTGAAGTGGACAGTACAAGATCAGCAGCCTTACCTGTACTTGGTGCCTGCATCATTGTGGGCACAAAAACAAAGCAACTCATTAGAAGTAAGCAGCCAAAATATAGTGTGGTTCAGGAGTGTGAGTTGGTAAAAGAGTAAAGTAGCCTGTTAGTCGTACTTGGTTTGTTTTGTGAAACCAAACTTACTAGGCCTGTCTGATTGATGTTATATCCCTGTGCTTTTTCAAGCTCATGGTAAGGTAACAGAAGAGGCTTGGCCGAGAATCTGTCAGTGTGAAGTACAGTTGAATCGCCCACAGGGAAACAATCAGAATCTCTCGTTTGGCATCTTGAAAATTGCCATATTATATGGCTTGTTACATACTGTGTGTTCATTTAATTCTTGTAATCATGCATTGCAGCCACCAACATGGGGAAAAACTGTGAAGGTTATTTGGAAAGTCAAAATTGTGTGTATGTAAATGTTCAAGGTTTTGTTGGCAGTGTGTTTTGTTTGATTCTACCTCTGTGTTTCCGGTAAGTGTTAACAACCAACTATCAAATATAGGTAACATGTCAAAAAAAGGTATTCAAATCATTGGGTTGGTGGTGCAAACCACTGGTTTGCCTACTAACAGCAAACATAAAGTTTTGCATCCACCTTGTGTCTTCATTTTGGTCCTGTGTTCTTGCCAAATGGTACTTAGGATTTCTGAAAATTGAAAACTTGAATACAAATTTGCTTCAAAATACTTTTTCAAGGTGTATATGTGCTTAAAAATGCAGCTTACTCTGTCAAGCGATGTGCAGTAGCTTGTTCTTGTCAGGGAGAATAGAAAAGCTATCATAATGTACTATTACTATCATAAATTGGCTCTGTCAGGTAGGAAATGCCCATCAGAATAAACTACTAGTCATAAAAATGTGCTTTAAATAAAATTAGGCCTTTCTGTCAGGAGCTGAATAATTTCACAAAACAGACAACCAGTCATGTTAAGGAGCTTAAAAAAAGGCAGCTAATTTTAAGTTTTCTATAGCTTTTGTCCACTCGACAGAATGAGCTGCCATATTTTAAGCTCATTTATACTGCTGGTTGTCCATTTTTGATAGACATTTGAAATTTCTTTCGCACCTGACAGAATAAGCGGCTTCACATTAAAGTACTTTTATTCCACTGGTAGCTCACCCAGAGAGAGCATGCAGCTCAAACCGTCAGAACAGTCTGCACAGCAGATCTGTCAGCTGGCTGTTCAATAGTTTTATTCCATGCTTTTAATGTAACGTTGTTTACTTTTGCTGTTGACGTGTCATTGTCAAAAAAAATGTGCACACAGTTGATTAAATGTCCTCAGAAACACGTACCAAACCATTATTGTGAGAAGTCGATACATAAATCTATTAAAAATGGGAGAACTAAAGTGACAAGTTTAAGACAAGGCCAAAGTGTGTGCGTGTCTGTCTGTGCAGACACGTGTGGATATGAGAGAGCAACACTGGGGCGGTTTCACCAGAACTAAATATTAAATGACAGTATGAGCTCTCAAGCCTCCCCAGCAGGGGAGTTTGGGAAAGGATGATGCCTGGTAAAATGAAAGTCATGGTGGATAGACTGTGGTGAATAAATGTCTGGAGTGTAGACTAACCCTTCTTTTTTCCAGCTTTGTTTTGATTATGAGGAACTTTATCCCACAACCTTTGAGCAGAGGGATTAGTTAATCGTAAGTGAGTCAAACATATTGTGGTAAGACCACTGAATCCTTCAAAGAGAGTAAATACTGTGAGCAAATGAAGAAATAAAGCAGGTTTTTATCATAATACTTTGTTGCCAAGTAGGGGATCAATGTCAAATTCTAACAGCCAAAGAAAAAGGTGAATTCTGTCAAATAATTTAAATTAAATGAGGGTTGAATCAGAAACAAATGTGTAATCTAAACATGGATTGCTGGAAAAACAACAACTCATCTCACACTGTTCAACCTGAGATATATATTTTTTTCTAACTCTACGGAGAAAATGTATCTTTCATCTTTATATCCACT